>NC_056729.1:1733598396-1733643396 GCF_019279795.1 Protopterus annectens | reverse complement strand
CATCTATTAACGCAGACATGGCTCTTTTTCCTGAGTCTGTACATGGTACAGTCTGTACTGATGTTTATCGACTCATTAGCTCTCGGAATATCACTTCTGTTAAATCTCTTTTGCATGTTGCCTATATCTTTGTATATCAGACTTTGCTTTGTTACAGGTGCTCACCTGTGATGTAAGCTCATGCATATCAGACTAAATGGGAAAAGATGAGTTGTTTTTCCCCGCTTTCCCTCCTTTTTTGAGTTTGTGAAACCGCAGTTAAGTATATACTGATATCACGAGTGTGGAAGTTGGGCCCCCACAATGCACACTACAAAATTGTTTTCTGCTGGTTTGTTCTGCTTTGTATAGCAATTTATTAACGACACAATTTTGGTGAATTTAGGTGCTATAGATATAATGTCTCATATCTTGATTAACAGAAGCTTAATTTTTTCAAAACAAGTCTACCCTTGCCTTTGATTTTATTTAAATGCTTCAAAATGATTATTTCCATTCAAGCAAACAACCAGTGCAAGTTACAAAGACTCTGTCCGGGAATATGATCTTCTTAACTACATTATAATGAGAGCAACAGTTAATGCATCAACCAGGTACCAAAGCTATGTGGTAATAATAGTATAAGTTATGTACTTTTATAAAAAATAAATAAATAAATAAATAAAGTTTTTCAGATGCTCCTGATGAAGTGGGGTAACAAGAATAAAAACGTAACCAAACTGCATGTCTGTCAAATACATCTTGTTTTCCTTCACTGCAGTAAGTTTAATAAAATAACTCTGTGATTAAAAGCTATAAATATATTTTATTTTTATACTAAGGTTATATTAATTTATTTTATAATTAATGCAGATCCTTTAGGCTGTGGGTCACAGTTGTCAGTTTAAAAGCTAATACACAATATATTGAAAATCAGGCTCAAAATGTAGAGAGACACTGAATTTATGAGCATTTCTGAAAAACTCTTATGAAATAATAGAAAACATGATTATGGTTTCACCAGCAATCAATGCAGCTGCTCAGTGGAGAGAAGGGTCTCTGGTCCTTTGAAGAAAATAACATTGCTGCAGGTTAGTAGAAAGCAATCACAGGATTTGGAGGTGCTGGGATATTGGTCTGCATTAGGAAAGTTATCTGTGGGAGAAAATGAGGCGGCATTATTTAAAAAAATAGTGATGTTTATACCTCGTGCATATGACATTCAGGTGTCCTGAATGTTTCTCTTCTATGCAGAGTCAGAAACTGTGTGGCATTAAGACTATGTGATAATGGGGTACAGCAACAAGGTGGGGGAGGCTTAACTCATTATTTAGTTATTTATGTTACAGTTGCTGTTTAAGGTGTCATCATACTGGTTAACTATCTGCTATCCTGGATGGTAAAATACAATAGTGGATTGGGGGGCTGCTTTACCTTTACTGTTTCATTTACAGAACCACGTATTACATATTCTGTTTATAGCTCCTCAGCCGGTGCATCTCAGCAGAATTCCTTGTCTAGGTGTCTTGAATATATATATATATATATATATATATATATATATATATATATATATATATGTATGTATGTGTGTGTGTGTGTGTGTGTGTGTGTGTGTGTGTGTGTGTGTGTGTGTATAAAGGAATCTGAGACTCTCCATCAAACACACATTTCAACGAAACATAAACCACCGAACATACTTTCGCGAAAGTGCATTTATTGAAAATGCACTTTCGCAAAAAAATATATATATATTAAAAAATAAAACACTACTGACATTTATGCAGGGGGTCAAGGCCCCCTGCAACCCCCAAGTGTGGAGATGTACCCCCCACACACCCCCTACTTTGATATTCTCACTCCAAGATAGCACTGCAGTGGGGAAAAGGGAATATTCCCTTATCCCCACTGTACTGCGATCTAAGCAACAGTTTTTTTTTAGTTGTACAAGCCACACACATGTTGATGTACAACTAAACCTACATGCAAACAACTGTTTGCTTACTTACCTTCTGGTGAAAGTGCATTTTCAATAAAATGCCCTTTTGGGAATTTGAGCTCACCCATTTACGTTTCGGTGAAACGTGTGTTCAATGGAGAGTCCTAGATCCATATATATGTATAAATATATATATATATATATATATATATATATATATATATATATATATATATATATATATATAGTCACCCCCCCCCCAAAGAACATTCTGAGTTTGTAGTAATAGCTGGGGATGGCATACAGTTGTAGATAGATGGATAGATGGAGAGTAATTTTATTACTATGGTTCATGGGAAGGACACATCCCATGGCTGTCCAGAATGCATACAGTCTGTCCTGCTGTAGCCATCCAGTGTGAATGTTGTTTTATTGCTCATCGTCAATAGGCCTCAGTAAACCTGACATGCTTTCAGGCGTGAAGGAATAAGTGAGACTTTAGAAGGACTGACTCATTGAGAGGTTATTTTGGGGGTTGGCATAATGGTTAAGGTGTTCACCTCACAGACACAAGGTGTGTAGTTTGATTGTTACTTTTGGGCTGGCCAACAATAGTGGGTAGCCTAGTACCAACCTATCAGCCAATATGAGATTTATTCTGATTGCTTAACTTTCTGAAAATTGAATGGCTGCAATATCCACCATACCAATATTACTGGATACTAACGGCTATTCAGTGAACTGATAATAAATTTTATGTGCATCAAAGGTAAATGTGATGGTTGAGAACTGCAGGTGTCAGGCAGGATTTACCACAGACCTAAAGTTAAGATTTACCTATGCTTGTTGCCACAAAATCAAACTGTTTGCTGCTCATGAGTACATGTCTATACAATATAATTATTCAGAAATGAGGAGCAAATCTTTATATGTGACAAGTGGCCATACAGTCGTACATGTTAGCATCTGAAATTCTTAGGTTTCCTCCCCCTCCCCTCCCCTAAGTCAGGTGCAGAGAATCTAAACAAAGGTTAAAATGTCAGAACTGCTAGTCTAAAGTTTAAAGTTAGCAGCACACACTCAACAGACAAACAACTTTGATATTGTCATCTTTTGACATCATGAAGTAGATCCTGGTAATAGACGTAAGATGGAAAAAATATGTGTATAGAATTATAGCTTTATATGCATATGTAACAAAAATGAGAGAGAAATAATGTTTAAAATACTCTTGAATGTGTTTGTATAAATATGGTCATTATAGTGGTGGGGGGGTTTAATTGTAATTTAAGGAAAAATAAGAACAATTGTGATGTTAAAATTACTAAAAAAAATATGAGAAGTGGAAAGTTAAGTGTATGGGAGAATAAACACTGGACCTATAAAATGAAAGGAATTAGGGCAGAAATTGATTATTTTTTTTATATCTGATAGTTTAAAATTTATAAAAAAAGAAATTACGTATGCTGGATTTTCAGATCATGTGGCAATATGGGTTAAAATACGAGAAAATAAAGAATAAATAAGAACAGGAAAAGGAATTAAGAGAATTAATGAAAATGAATTAGATTTAGAACAGAAAAAAGAACTTGTGGAATTATAGAAAAATCATATGACTATGAGGGAGTTTTATGAGAACTGGACTGTTTGGTGGCTTAATTTTAAAGCAAAATATAAAAAAGTATTTTTAGAATGTATAAAGAAGAAAAGAGGAAAAGAAAAAGAAAGATATAACATATTAAGTAAAGAAACATTTAGAGACTTATTAGAGAAGAAAAATTGCTTTTATGGAAAAGAAAGAGAAATATATAAAATTAATCAAATTAAAATTAACTTGTTATATAAAATATATAAGGAAAGAAAGAAGCGGTAGCACCATATTTGAGTAAAATAATAAAACAAGGAAAATAATTAGAGAATTACAAAATAAGGAAGGTAAGCAAATAAGACAGCAAGAAGGAATATACAAAATAATTACAGAATAATGTAATGGAATTATTTAAGAGAGAAGAAAACATAGAACAAATTTATAAAGGTGAAAAAGTAAATAAGGAAGATAATGAGTATTTAGAAGAAAAAATAACCATGAAAGAATTGAATAAAATTCTAAAGATATTAACATGAATTCTGCAACAAGACTGGATGGAATTGAATATGGTATGTATAAAGAAATGAAAGAGTGGCAAAAATAAATGTTATGGAAGTTATGAATGAATGGATAGAAACTGGAATTAAAGAGAAGCAGATATGTACAAGAGTTATAACATTTATATTTAAAAAAGGAAATAAAGAGGAGATAAAAATTGAATACCTATAACATTGAATAATACAGATTATACAATTTAATGACAATAATAACAAAAAGATTACAGAAAAAAATTAATAGAATATGTGACCAAAATGTATTTGGAAGAAAAGGAAAAGAAAGCCAACAGTTATTATAGATAATGAGAGAAATAACTGATGATATCATAAATAAAAATGTAGAAGTGAAGGTTATGATAGGAGATATAAGTAAAGCTTATGATAATATTTAATATAAATCATTATGAGGAATGTTGCAGCATATAATTTAAGCAAAAAATATCACAAGTAATAAAATCTCTTTATGAAAGGAATTAAGTGACACTAAATGTAAATGGCTGGAGTGGGGAAGAAATAAAAATAAAATGTGGAATAAAGCAGGGCTGCCCAGCTAGTAGTGTAATTTTCTTATTAGTTATGTATGTAATAGTGAAGGAAATTAATAAAATGTCAAGTAGTGGTGGATACAAAATAATGAAGGAAGTGCAATTGCCAATAATGTATAATTATGCAGACCAAGGGTCCAGGGAAGTAAATACTGTAGGAAGAAATAGCCAGGGAATTGTCATGGCTAGGCTTGTATAGACCCTAGAGCCGATAGTCTAATACCAATGCATGAACCTATAATACTGTATTAATTGTTAAAATTAAAGTATGGATGGAAAAAGTAAATGAAAAATTAAGTATAAATTTTAAAAAAATGGTTTAAGTATAAATGAGAAGAAAAGTAAAAAATTTGGTATTTAAGGTATGACATGAGGTGTTGAGTTCAATGAAAAACATATAAATATATTAGGAATGACATTTGGAAGGAATGAATGCAGACAAAAACAATGGGATAAAGTACTCAAAGAAGTAAAGGATATGACTAATTTTTGGAAATCATATAGATTTTCATATAGAAAAATGGCACACTTGTTGAACACCACGGTAATAGGAAAAATTGCTTATGTTGCTAACATTTATATGATTCTTATTAAGTATGAAAAGGATTGAATGATGATTATATTCACTTTTATATGGGGCTCTAGACTGAATCCAGTCAAAAGAGGGATACTGTATTTGAAAAAAGAGGAGGTTTGGGTTTAATAAACTCAATAGTACATGCAGCATCTTTAATTTTATATAAGGTATTAAAAGGAATCATGAAGGAAAATAAAAACTTGATACCAATAATACTATATTAAAATACAAAGAATTGTGGGAAGGAATGGAAGTTAAAAAATAAAGTAAAAAGCACTGTGAATGAAGAAATGAAAGAGTACCAAAACAAAATTGTGTTATGAAAAATAAAAAAATAATATATGTGAGAAAAATAGAAAGGAATGGTACTTAAGTATTATGAAAGCATTTTATTGTATTGATCCATAGAAAGATTTAGAAACAGATAAGAAAAAAGCCATAATGATTAGATATAATAACTATAAAAAGATTAAAGAAAGTAATGATTTTTATGCAGATTGTTTATTAGAAAATTGCTGGTTAAGGCAAATATGTCATAAAAACAAAAGGCAAGATAGAATATGTAAAAATGTGGAGAGTTTGAAACTACTGAGCATGTGTTTTTGAAATGTGAAAGAGTTAATAATTTGTGGAAATATGTAAAGCTAATAAGGTAAAATGGTTGTTAACATTTGAACAAATAAATATAGACATAACAGAATTTGGTTATTATGGTGCACATAAACAGGAAGAAGTGAAGAAAATGGACAATTATATTTTATGTGTTATGGATTATATGGAATGAGAGACTAAATTAATTAAAATACAATGGAAAATGGACTTTGACAAAGATTTTGGAAAAAATAATGTTTTGGTTGTTGATAAAAGAGTGGGGGATGCTTAAATTGAAGTTTATAATGTATGGAAATTTGTAAATAGATGTAAATAATGTAAATATATAAATAATATGTAATGTATATAGTGTATCAATAAAAAATCCTACTCTTTGGCATAGGGGAACACATTTAAGTGTGGCACATCTGTCTTCCTGTTTCCATTCCAGGCATGTAGGCGGCCTGGAGAAACAAGAGGAAACATGACGACTAATAGTTAGCATGAAAATGTAAAGGAGAATGTTAAACCGAATCTGTAGACGGTGGAATCAATAATAAACAAGACCGAGTTGGAAAGTTCATTTATACCAATTGAGAAGGAAGGAAGAGAGAGAAAAACTGATCCAGAGAGTGTACCAGAAGAGGGAATGGATTTGGAAGACCTATTTCAGAAGAAATTGTTCAAGGTTGACACTGAGACCAACAGAAGTGTATTATTACAACCGTCCAATCTGGAGGGTTGCAGGATGTTTACTGTAAAGAGCACGTTGACCAAAGTGAACTGGAAAGTGAGGTAGCAGCGTCCTGGGGAGATTTGATGGAACAATTCAGGAAGAAGACACAGTGGAAGAAACAACAAGAAAAAGTCATATGCACAGAAAGTAAAGAAAGGAGAAACGACGGTTGAGGAGGTGAAGGAGATAATGAAGAAATATATCATAAGAATTAGAAGTAAAAAAGAAAAAGGACTGTAAAGGAATGAAGTCTGGGACTCTGTGATTGCACTACTGGGTGTCTCACCAACAGAAGTAACAGCATTCATTCTCATTAATAAAGAGACATTTTTGCAATATATTTCGTGAGACCGTATTTTAGAGAAATATGAACAAAAAAGGACAGTAATCCATGGTCAGAGTATATCATACAATATTTTTGTAGAGAAACAAAAAAGAGAACATTGATTCAATTTAGAACTGAAATTAAAGCAAAGTACTTAAAAGAATAGTTATTGACTTTGTGCAAAGATGTTTTGGACACAACAAAAAATTATAATGAAAGAGGCTTATGGACTGGGGGATGGGAATTTGGGGTTTTATTTAAAATGGAAAATGAAAATGTGACGCATGTTCCTAGTGTAATTAATATAAATGGTAACAGAGACTTTGTGAAATATAAACAACAGCCTAAAACTTGCTTTTTGTGGGAAAGACAATTATTTGATTAGTGAATGCAATAAAAGACAATGCTTCATATGTGGTAAAGCAGGATGTAGGGCAAAGGAACTTGATTTAAAATGTAAGAAATGCAATAATGCTGCACATGCATGGCTAGAGTGTGAAGAAGATGTACAACTTATATAAAAAGAAGATACGCAAAAGATGCAGAAAAAAAACAAGAAAAACAAAGTGACATACAGAAAAAAAAACAAGAAAAACAAAGTGACATACAGAAAAAAAAACAAGAAAAACAAAGTGACATACAGAAAAAAAAGACACTGTAATAAATACAAAAGAAGGGATGAATAAATAATAAAAGAAAGAAAAAAGGCAAAGAATGAGAAATATATTATAATTTCTTCACTTAAAAGCTGAAAATTCTAGCTTTGAATGTTAATAGTATGAAAAATATGAAAAGAAGAATAGGTATTTTGGAATGGTGTGCCTTATTAGATGCTCATATTATTATTCTAGCGGCTATAAGATCATTGATGGAAGAAGAAAGGTCACAAACAGAAAAAATATGGTATGGACCAGTTATTTGGAACATGGGCAAAGATGTGTTCAGGGATACGTGTATTATTTCAAAATAATGTTAAAATACTAGATGTTACTAAAACTCTTAAAAGACTCAAACCACACTACCCCCCACCAACCCTCGAAGCCCAATCAAACAACACCCCAATCACCCCCTCTTCTCACTCAAACCAGTATCTATATCAATAATTCAAAAACTCCTTACAAAACTCAAACCAACTACCCTTGCTGTCGACAACCTTCTAGCCAAATACCTCCAACTTGCATCTAGGGCCATCGCTTACCCAATCTCAATGCTTATAAATAGGTCCATTAATGAACATTATGTTCCATCCTTATGGAAAATCTCATAAATCATCACAAAGGTGGCTCCTCCACAGACCTCTCCAACTACCACCCAATCGCAATTATTTCACCCCTTTCAAAAATTCTAAAAAGATGTATCCATTACCAACTCTTCTCCCATCTACTCTACAACAACCTACTCTCTAAAACCCAGCATGGATTCCGACCATGCCACAGTACCACCACTGCCCTAATTGACTTCACCAACAGCATAAACTCACACAAAAATCAAGGTAAGCTTGTCTCCGCCACCTTTCTAGACCTATCCAAAGCATTTGACACAGTTTTCCACAATAAACTCCTATCCTCCCTCTCCAAACTCAACATTGACAGCCCGACCTTACAATGGTTCAGTACCTGCCTTGATAACCTTTATCAATCTGTCATATGGCTGAACACCCTATCCCCCCAACACTCAGTCAATTGTGGCATATCCAAGGGCTAAATACGGGGCCCCCTTCTCTTCAACATTTTTACAAACCAAATCCACTTAGCAACCACAAAGGCTGAAATAGTCTAATACCCAGATGACACTACCCTAATCTGCTCTGCACCCAATATCCACCTCCTGCAAATCCTGCAAATCCAAGCCCAAGAGTGCTTCACAGAAATAGAAAACTGGCTAAACAATTCTCAGCTCATATTGAACCCCCCCCCTCAAAAAAAACTTAACTAGTACTATTCCACCCAATAAAGGCTAATAACACCACCTTCTCCATTCTCTCTGCCAATAACACCCTCATAACACCAGTCTCTAAGGCCAAACTACTAGGTCTTACAAGTGATCAAAACCTTAAATACAGTAAACACATATCCCTAACCATCTCCAAAGTCCACAAAAAACTAGGATGTCTCTATTGTAACAAAAAGTTCTTAACCTCTGAATCCAAAGCTGTTATAACCAGAACTCATCACTTATCAACACTACTATATGCAACCCCAGTGTTAACTAATCTAAATAAAACCGACCTGAACAGACTTTCAACATGTTACAACAAAATAGCCAAGTTTGTAAACAATGCAAAATTTCACTCTCACCACTGTCAATCCTTACAGAAACTACACTGGCTAGAATTCCCAAACCTCTTTCACTACTTAGCTCAACTTAGCCCATCAAATTCTATACAACCCAGATAAAACCCCCACCCTAGTAGGCCTCCTAAACTTCTATAGCACCAACAGGGAACTACGATCCAGTAACAAAGCTCTAATTGAAGTAATTCCATGCAAAAACAACTCAGGGAATTCTCTATTCCCTAATGAAGTTGCAAAAACATGGAACAGCCTTCCACCAGACCTCAGGCTACAAAACCACACTGCCACTTTCAAGAAACTCCTTAAATTGCACCTTTACAGAAAACATCTATGTAACTGTAATGACCCTCCTTGAACCCACAACATCCTAGGTATCATTCATTCACTGACCTTGATGTACACTGCTCCACTGACACTATGCTCTGCCTAAGCAATTTTGTACATATGTAAATCTCTAGTAAATCTGTGATTTAGATAATGGTGTACCGCGCCGTTTCCCCATAGATGTGACACGCAGAGGGTGGAGGACGCATTCCATGAGCAGGGGCCGACAGAAGAGGAAGCTGTTGTCCGAGTCTCAGAATCAACATACATTGAAGAAGATGTGGGAATCTACAGGGAGACATTAATTTATAGTATTTCCAAATAAATACTTACAGCAGAGAAGGAAATATTATCCAAGGGTGTGACTTACATTCCCTCTAGAGATAGTGACATTACAGATGTAGTACTAGATCTTAAGATGTTTTTGAGGAATTTGTCTCTTAAAATAGAGTTCAAGGATAAAACTTTTATGGAGAGAGATAGAGGTCTGAGGAAGCCCAGTACTTATATACTAGTGTACACCCCCTGGTTGCAGCATTTGGTAAGTTAGTTGAGAATGACATGTATGCGCTCTAACCTACGGGTCAGAATCAGAGGACCAAAAGAGGTAATCTTACATATGTACAAAGGAAAGCACTTAATAGTTTATGGTTGGATGATACAATCAGAATTACACCAGCGGACAAGGGCGGTTCCATTGTCATAATGGATACTGAGTTTTATAATGAATCTTTGAGGAATATGCTTGGTGATGAGAGGTATTATATTAGGACTGATTTGACATCTATACATTCTCATGTTTGCAGGATTAATGGCATGTTAGAGGATTTAGTTAAGATTCATATAATTACTGATGAACTCTATAAATAACTTGTTGTTGAAGAACCTGTTATTCCTGTTATTCAGGGGTTGCCAAAGATTCATAAAAATGCTATGCTACCACCCATGAGACCTATTGTCTTGGGGAGGGGGTGATCTATGGAATCCTTTTCTTTGTATATTGAGAGAATGTTACAACCAGTAGTTGATGTCAATCAATATATTTTAAGGGACACCAAGCAGTTTCTATTAGATTTATATGCTCCTATGAAGACCGTACCCTTGGACGCAGAATATATATCTGTTACGATGGACGTTCAGTCCCTCTTCGCCATTATTCCCAACAGAGAAGGGGTTGAAAAGGTGCAATAGTATCTGACCCTGACCACGGATTATAGTAGGTCCTCAACTGATTTGTTATGTCTTTTCTTAGAGGTGGTCTTGGAGAGTAACTTTTTTATTTTTTGCAAAGAATTTTATTTACAGTGAGATGGAATAGCTATGGGCACATCATGTGGGAAAGGGAGATTTCATTTCAGTTAGATGGTTTCATAAATCATGTCCTTTTTATAGGTGTTTTGTGGATGATTTGTTTTTTGTTTGGAGAGGCACGCAAGATTAATTTTTATGCTTTTTTGAACAGATCAATAACTCCTATGACTATTTGAAGTTTAGTTTTGAATGTTCACCTCATAGGATATCTTTTTTTAGATGTTTATGTTGAGAGGTATGATAGTGGTTTAATCAATACAGATGTTCACAGGAAGTCATGCCACTGTAATGCCCTCTTACATAAATATAGCATGCACCCAGGGTATGTATTTGCAAATGTAGTTAAAGGTCACGCTGTTAGGGTGGCTTGATATAACCCTACAGATGGTGGTTATAGGAAGGAATTGTATGAGTTGAGATATAGGCTGGGTGCCAGAGCCTATGGCCTTAGAGAAATTGAGGGTGGGATGGCCCAATTTACTGATCTCAGAAAGGATGTAGCTGCACCATATTTTTCAGATATTGCAGGGAATGTGGGGTCAGGTCCCATGGATAAACCTGCAGTTTTTAGGGTTCCTATGTTCTACACTTTTAGGGTTACTTAAGGATGTAATTAGGAAGCATTGGGGAGTTCTTGTGGTGGATCCAGACATCAAGAACGTTGTTGGTGAAACCCCACAATTTGTCATCATCATCATCATCATCATCCCCCTTTTTCCCATTTACATGGGGTTGGGGTATCGTATTAACTGTCGCCAACTCTCTCGGTTCAGTGCCACTCTCCTGCCTTCCCCAACACTCATGCCTGACTGTCGCAGATCTTCTTTCACACAATCCATCCACCTCTTTGCTGGACGCCCTCGCTTCCTCTTACCTTTTTCCTGTCTGTCCCAAATCTCCCTCTCCAGATTGTCTTCTGCTTTTCTGCACATGTGCCCATACCATCGTAATCTGTTCTCTTTGATCTTTTCTGCAATTGGAGCTACTTTGGTTTCTGCTCTTATGTCCTCATTTCTTCACCTGTCTTGCAGTGTGCATCCTACCACCTTTCTCAGGCACTTTATTTCCATCACCTCTAGCTTCTTCAACTGTTCTGCCTTTACTGCCCAGGTTTCTGTACCATACAGTAGTACCATACAGTAGTACTGGTCGCACCACTGTCTTGTACACCTTACTTTTCAGCTTCTTTGGCATTCTTCTGTCATATACTACACCTGATACTCTATGCCAGTTGGCTGCAGCCCCTCTGATTCTAGCTTTGACCTCTTCATTCAGACTACCCTTCTCCTCAACCACCCCTCCCAGATACTTGAAGCTGTTTACCTGTTCCACTATCTTCCCATCTATCTCTATTCTCAGCTTCTTCTGATTTCCCCAATCTGCTGCCATTACCACTGTCTTATCTGTGCTTAGTTTCATCCCATGTGCCTTCAGATTTGTATACAAGAATAAACCCAATTTGAGAAGACTTTTATGTTATCCTAGAGTCAACTATGGAGCTGTTGAGCCCGGGAATGTGGGCACCTTTCCATTTAATCAATGTAATTTCTGTAATTATATAGATACAGATAGTGCATTCATACACCCCCTGACCAACTTCAAGTTTCGATTTAGAGTTTCTGCTAGTTGTAAGACAGAACATGCGATCTATCTTGCATACTGTGTCTCCTGTCATATGTTCTATGTGGGTAAGATGGATAGATGCTCAAGAGACAGGGTACGTGAACACTTGTATCAAGTTAGGATGAAGTCCACGATAAATGCACTCTCTAAACACATATTGGATACCGATGAGAACCATTGGTTTAAATTTATGGTCATGGAAGTGATCCATCCTAACTTACGAGGGGGAGGCATTAGGAATGTAATTGAAACACATGAGGTTAGATGGATTGTGAAACTTAGGACGGACCAGTACCCTGGACTGAATGATAAAGTATCCCTTAAACCCATTTTAAAATCCAGGGGACTGAGGACCTGAATGTGTTGTGTTATAACATTAGTATATTTTTGTATATACATGTTTTTATACATATACATATTTCATATATATTACATACGTTTTTAATATATCCTTTATATATTTTATTTTAGATATGCACTTATATTTTGTTGTTTTAGATGTGTACATGATTAGTTATGGGTATGTCTTTTTATATGTTTTCTATATATGTTCATGCACTATGAACTTTGTATAGTTTTTACTATGTATCTTTAAGAATTAATTGATTTTGGTTTTCCCACCATTTTCAGTATAAATTGAGGTGATTCATTGTGATTTTTCATGGTCTGATGAAGCCCTATATAGGTGAAAGCACTTGCCTGTTCATTCATGAATAAAAGCTTTTATATTTCTTTATTCATGGTGAATGCCTATTTAGATATCGAGCTGTGTGTTGTTCCAGTATCCTGTTGCTTCATTGTTGTTATTATTATTTGGATTGCTGGTGGGCACTGGGACATTAACTCTCCGTGAGTTGTTTCTGTTTTTAATATAAAAATAAAATAATGTTTAAAATAATTCTTAATTGTGCCTGTGTAAATATAGCTATAATATTGGTGGATGGCTTTAATTACAACCTAAGAATATTTAAAAAGAACAATGGTGATATTAAAATAGTAAATGAAATATGAAAAGGGGTATATTATATATATATGGGATAATAAGCATTGGACCTATAAAAGAAGTGAGATTAAGACTGAAATTGATTATTTTCACATATCAGATAGTCTAAGAATTATACAGAAAGGAATAAAAGAGACAGGATTCTCAGACCATACGGCTATATGGATAAAAGTATATGAGAAAGAAGAATATTTAAAAATAGATAAAGGAATCAAAAGGTTGAATGAAAAAGACATAAAACAAGATGACAGGAAAGAAAGAAAGAAATTATGGAAAGATCATATATTTATGAGAAGATTTTATGAAAATTAGACAAGTTGGTGGATAATGTTTAAAGAAAAGTATAAAAATAATCCTTGGAATGTTTAGACAATAACAGAAAAAAGAAAATATAAAACAATAAGTTAAGATATATTTAGAGAATTATTGCAGGACAAGAGGATTTTTTTATGAAAAAGAAAAGGAAGTATATGAAATAAATGTAAAAGGATTAATAATGTGTTATAAAGATATTGCATACAAGGAAAAAAGAAGAAGTAATACCTTATTTAAATAATAAAAAATAATAAGGGAGTTGAAAAATAAAGAAGGAAATAAAGTAACATTGCAAGAAGAAATATTTGAGGTATTAAAGAATGGGTCTATATTACTAGAACGAACGCTTATATGTTTGAATCTGTAATGGTCGACCTTTACAGATCAAACACTTAAACGTTCGAAATAGTAAAAAAGTATACAAAAAACACGCAAAAATGTAGAAAGGGTTTAGGCAGGTGGGCAAGCCCACTTGCACCCCCCACCCCCCACTACTTAAATATACCAACTCCGAGATCGCACTTCAGTGAACTACAGTGCAGAAATGGGAAATGTCCCATTCCCTACACTGTAGCATGATCTTGGAGTTGGTATATTAAAGTAGGGGGTGGGGGGTGCAGGGGGGCTGTGTCCCCCAGCTTAAACCCATTAGTTTTTTTTCTATTGTGTATATTTTTTTTTAATTTTTGTAAAAATTCGATCGCTTAACTGTTCGATCTCTAAAGGTCGACCTTTAGAGATTCAAACATTTAAGCGGTCGAGCATCTAATATAGACCCTTAAAGACTATATAGCACAATCTTTTGTTAAGAAAGACATAAAACAGACTCAAAAATATGATGTTAATAAATTAAATAAAAAGGATAACGAAAGTTTGGAACAAAATATAAGTGTGGAAGAGCTAAACAAAATATTAAAAGAGATTAACATGAATACAGCTACAGGGATAGATGGTTCTGAATATCATACGTATAAAGGTTCATAGAGGTTCATAGATTTAGTATAGATTAGCATATAGAAGCTAAGTATATTTGATATATGTATAAAGATATGGAAAATTGGCAGAAATTATATTTGTAGAAGTATAAAATGAATTGTTACAATTGGGAATGATAGATAAGGAAATGTGTACAGGAATTATAGTATTTATAGGGAAAAAGGAGAAAACGATGATATAAAGAACCGGAGACAAATAGTACTAAATAATACAGATTATAAAATATTTATGAAACAGGAGGGTGGCCTAATGGTTAAGGTGTTTGCCTTACAAACTCAAGGTGCAGGGTTTGAGTCTCACAAGGGATAACTAGCTAGACTTACAGTGGCTCACAAGAGCAGTTAGCCTAGTACTAACCTATGAATAATAACTAAGAGGTTAACAAATCAAACAGACAAGTTTCTTTATCAAAGAGTATTTGATAAAAAGGGAAAAGGAAGTCAAGATTTATTATGGTCGATAAAAAAGGTAAAGGATGATATTATAAGTAAAAAAAGCAGAAGCAAAAATTATGATAGGAGATGTACGTAAGGCATTTGACAAAATACAGTTCAAATCTTAATGGGATATTTTAGAGGCACATAATATAAGTACAAAAATAATACAAGTAATTAAGTCAGCGTATGAAAGGAATAATGTTAAATTAAATATATATGGATAGATAAGTGAAGAAATAAAAATAGAATGTGGAATAAGACAGGGATGCTCAGCTAGTAGCATTATTTTGTTTATTTATGAACACAATAGTGACCAAGCTTAATAAAATGACATATGTTGCAGGATATAAGATAGTAAATGAAATTCAACTACCTATAATCTATACATATGCAGATGATAGAGTGTTAGCAACCAGAAACAAGGAATGGATGGAATAAATAAGTAAACAATTAAATAAATTGTTGAAGAAGATCAGTTTATGTATAAACACTGAAAAAGTAAGGGTTTTCATTTCAAGGAAAACACAGGAGATATAAAATTCAATGAAAAAACTACAGATGTATTAGGAATAGTTTTTGGATTAAGTGACTATAAGAAAAGAAAATTAGTACAAGAAATAAAGGACATATTTAAATTTTGGAAACATATAGATTAGCATATAGAAGGAAAGTATATTTGATAAATTCCATCTTAATAGGTAAAATAGCATATATAGCTAATATCTGTATGATGTTGTTTGCCTTTCGGTTTTCCCGGTTAGGTGTCGCCACAGCAGAACTCCGGTCCGCTAATGATTGGCAGTTGATTTTCACGAACGCGAGGTGCCAACTCGACGTCCAACCTTCAATGAAGGCATGTCCATTTACGCATGTCTTTCAAACGCCACCCAACCGTGTGGAGGACATGCAGACTCCACACAGAAGGCACTCCCCGCACTCCAGCCGAGAATCGAACACCAATACAATATGAGAAATAAATAATGTATGTTAATATTTGCATTCATATGGGGGTCAAGACTGAATTCATTCAAAAGGGGAGTTATGTGCATGAAAGAAGAGCAAGGAAGATCAGTCCTAATAAACCCTACTGTGCATACAGCGTCTTTAAATCTGTATAGAGCTTTAATAGGTCATATGAAAGAATGTAAGAATCTGATAACATTTATATTATATCATAAATATTAATGTTTTGGGGAAACATGGAAATAGCACAAAGACTCAAGGGACTTATGAATGAAGAGATAAAGGAATATCAGAATAAAATTTTATCATGGAAATTAAAAATGAACATGAGTGAAAAGATAGAAAAGAAGGGCATTTAAATACTATGAGACAACATTACTTTATTGATCCTTGAAAATGTTTCGAAATAAGAAAAAAAAACCAGCACTAACAAGAAATAAATGGTGCAAGAATATACATGAATGTAAAGATTTTCTGTGGAGACTGCCCATAAGTAAACTACCTGTCAAGGTAAATATGTCTTGTAGAAGAAAACAACACAGAATGTATAATAATTGTGGATAATTTCAAAGTACACAGCATGTGTTTTTGAATTGTTTGAGAGTTAAAAAGTTATGGGAAGAAATATGTAAATGTACAATAATGAAAGGTTTTACAAAAACTGAGCACATTAATATGGATATGATTGAGTATGGTGCTTATGGTGCTGAAAACAAGAAGAAATGAAGAATATTGACAGAGTAATATGTTTTGTTTCGTGGAAATTATGGATTGAAAGAGTGAATGGAATTAAGTTTAATGGAAAATGGGTATTGGTAGAAATTCTAAATAAAATAAATTTTTGGTTATGGAAAAAAGGGTGGGGGGAAATGCTTATTAATATTAATTCAAGTAGTATTGTATAATGTGTAAATAACTGTAAACATTGGAAATATGTATATAATAATTATTGTGTAAAGAAGTGATGTTTAACAATAAAAACCCTACTCTTTTTGATAAGTGCCATGGATCTTTTACATTCACCTGAGCTACCACCAATTGAGGCAGATGGGACCTTGGTTTAAAGTTTCCAGGGATGAAAACGAACTAAAGGAATGGATTTGTTTTGAAGTATCATCAGAAGTGTACTGATTTAGTTTCACCAGGCATAAATTGGTATATTTTAAGAACCATTCCAGCCTAATATACAGGATATGACTGTAACACAGATCACCATTGCAGGGGAATACATGTGATACTATGCAATAAAGCCATTTTACAGTGTTGAATTTGTGAGGTAACTGGACATCAACCTCCTAGACCACAATGTGACTTGTTGGCCTAGGAGTATGATTCTTGCTTTGGGTGAGAGAAGTCTCAGGTTCAAATCCCAGACAAACCCAGGATTTTTAATCTTAACTAGGCATCAATCTGTATGTTACCAGATAGGTAGAAACCTGGCTCATGGATAGAACCCACCTAATCAAAATAGGGGAAGCCACTTCAAGCAGTGGACCCACAAGGAGCAGTGTACCCCTGGGACTGGTCTTGGGACCTCTGTTGTTTGGGATATATATTCTGAGGTGCAGGCCAAAACTAGTGGACTATGGCTGTCCAGCTTTACAGATCACTGCAGGCTAGGCACTGTTATCAATTCCCCTAGTGATATGGACATCCTCCAACAGGGTTTCACCCAAACAAACGACTGGTGCCAGGAACATGGCCTCAAAATGAATGCCAAAAAATGCAACATCATCCCATTTGGGGAGAATGATGTCCCCACAAATTATCACAATAATAACAAGGTCCTAAACATGCAATCAGTTGTGAGGGACTTGGGCACTTAGGTTGATAGTAAACTGACTTTTGAGCACCATATTTCCTCTGTTGTACTGAAAGTTTTCTACTTGACCCACCTCATTAGTAAGGTTATCACATCCAGGGACAAGGTGGTCATAACATCCATGTATTCTTCACATATAAGGTCCATTATTGAGTACAATGCCCCTTTCAGCATGTACCTTACAAACTACATGCATCAGCTGGACAGACCACAGAAGTTCCTCACCAGGAGAATCCAGGGCATCAAACATCTACCCTACACAGACAGGCTAAAGGCTCTGTACCTATACTCCGTCTCATACAGACTCATCAGAGTTGACCTCTGTCTGGCATACAAAGCAATCTCAGACCCTCGCCTTGATGGGACTGCTTATGTAGCCTGCATACATGACCTCACCCTGCTCTGTGACATCAATAGGACTTGCTGGCAGGACAAATTTGTGTCCCAGACACTCCCCCTTCTGTGGAATAGACTTCCTCTCTATGTCAAGCAGAGTACCTCATTAACTCTTTTTAAGCGCAACCTGGATAACTGGATGGGTAACAGAAAATACACCCCTGGGGGTTCCACCTGTGTTCCTGCTGGACAGGGGCATTGGGTGCTGACTTGTTGGAACATGGGATAAATTTGTGGCTAGGCTTGTAAGGGCCTCAGGGCCAATAGCCTAGTAACTTCCTATGATCCCATGATCCTACGATCCTTATGTAATCATAGATTTTCACAGCAGTAAAGTAATAAATTAGAAGCTCTGGTTCTCAGCAGTTAAGATGTCTGCCTTACCAGTCCTGTTCTCTGCTTACTGTGTTTGCAGGCTTTGTTTGTTCTCTCTGTGTGGGCCTTTTCTCAGTATTTAACTTTCTTATCACCCATAAACATGCTAATTGACTGTCTGCTTTATCCTGTCCATACACATTGCATATTTCCCTGACCTTTTGGCCAGAGTCATGGCTGAAAAGATCCAATATAAAGTACCTTAACTTTTTAACACAACGATAAACTATGTGATCTGTGTAGCATGCCCTTTATTTATTAGATGCGTTTCAAGTCCTATTTATCCAAAATCTTATCTCACCATTTAACCCCCAGCAGCCTTTGAAAGTTTGGCATTGTAACTGCCGTATAATTTAATAACCTCAGTCAGCGGCTATATTCTTCCACCGTCTCAAGACCAGTATTCCAATTAGACACCACTCTTTCCATGAAATAATACTTCATTAAATGACCTTGGGCTTATTGTGTTGACTAATAAGACAGTATATTTATGTTATCATACATTTATTTATTTGTGTATTGTGATGCCCCTGTACTGGCCCAGTAATCAAGGAGCCTCAATTCTTACCACTAGCACCAGTGAGGGACAGCACATATTAATTGTTTGTTAGTGGTGGGATACCCACATCACATATTAATTGGTTGGCAGTGGTGAGTTAGCCACATCACATATTAATTGGCTTGTAGTGGTGTGGATAGTGAATTCCTGTAGCCTGTGTACATTGTTCACTGAAAGTGTTTGTACTCTTAATCAGCCATGCAGTGGACATTCAGAGTTCATATCACAATTGTTTTAATTTTTTTGTTAGCTTAGTTAGTCAGTTGGCTGAAATGTGCCAGGTTAAAGGACTGGTGCATGTCAACCTGACTAAAGCAGGCATGATTGCAGCTTTAGTCACAGCTGCATCACAGAATAGCAGCCAAGAGGGCAATCAGACTGGGCATGGGGATGTACAACTCTCAGAGAATGGACAGCTCAACCTTTTCACAGACAAGTTAATAATCCATCTGAAGTTAAAGAGACTTGAACTAGAGGCCAAGCATTTGGAAATAGAAGCAGCAGAGACACTGAGACATCGGAAGGCTGAGGAAAATGAGAAACTGCAATGCCTGGAAGCTAAGGAGAAGGAGAGGCAGAGGCAACATGAAAAGGAGATACTGACTCTTTGCCAGAGTCATGGAGGTAATGGGGAAGGGAGTAAACGAACCCCAGAAGCAACAAATGTCAGTAAATTTCTTCCAGAATTTACAGAGGGGATAATTATAATAATACTTTGTATGATTATTGATAGCCATCTTACACTAGGACTTCTGGTGAGACTTTACATAATAAGAGTGTCCTTGTACATACTTCGTATGATTATCCATAGCCGTCTTACACTAGGTCTTCTGGTGAGACTTTACATAATAAGAGTGTCCTTGTACATACTTCGTATGATTATCCATAGCCATCTTACACTAGGACTTCTGGTGAGACTTTACATAATAAGAGTGTCCTTGTACACACTTCGTATGATTATCGATAGCGATCTTACACTAGGTCTTCTGGTGAGACTTTACATAATAAGAGTGTCCTTGTACATACTTCGTATGATTATCCATAGCCATCTTACACTAGGTCTTCTGATGAGACTTTACATAATAAGAGTGTCCTTGTACATACTTCATATGAATATCCATAGCCGTCTTACACTAGGTCTTCTGGTGAGACTTTACATAATAAGAGTGTCCTTGTACATACTTCGTATGATTATCCATAGCCATCTTACACTAGGTCTTCTGGTGAGACTTTACATAATAAGAGTGTCCTTGTACATACTTCGTATGATTATCCATAGCCATCTTACACTAGGACTTCTGGTGAGACTTTACATAATAAGAGTGTCCTTGTACATACTTCGTATGATTATCCATAGCCATCTTACACTAGGTCTTCTGGTGAGACTTTACATAATAAGAGTGTCCTTGTACATACTTCGTATGATTATCCATAGCCATCTTACACTAGGTCTTCTGATGAGACTTTACATAATAAGAGTGTCCTTGTACATACTTCGTATGAATATCCATAGCCATCTTACACTAGGTCTTCTGGTGAGACTTTACATAATAAGAGTGTCCTTGTACATACTTCGTATGATTATTGATAGCCATCTTACACTAGGTCTTCTGGTGAGACTTTACATAATAAGAGTGTCCTTGTACATACTTCGTATGATTATCCATAGCCATCTTACACTAGGTCTTCTGATGAGACTTTACATAATAAGAGTGTCCTTGTACATACTTCGTATGATTATCCATAGCCATCTTACACTAGGTCTTCTGATGAGACTTTACATAATAAGAGTGTCCTTGTACATACTTCGTATGATTATCCATAGCGATCTTACACTAGGTCTTCTGATGAGACTTTACATAATAAGAGTGTCTTTGTACATACTTCGTATGATTATCCATAGCCATCTTACACTAGGACTTCTGGTGAGACTTTACATAATAAGAGTGTCCTTGTACACACTTCGTATGATTATCGATAACGATCTTACACTAGGTCTTCTGATGAGACTTTACATAAGAGTGTCCTTGTACATACTTCGTATGATTATCCATAGCTCTTACACGAGGTCTTCTGGTGAGACTTTACATAATAAGAGTGTCCTTGTACATACTTCGTATGATTATCCATAGCGATCTTACACTAGGACTTCTGGTGAGACTTTACATAATAAGAGTGTCCTCGTACATACTTCGTATGATTATCCATAGCGATCTTACACTAGGTCTTCTGGTGAGATTTTACATAATAAGAGTGTCCTTGTACATACTGATGATTATCCATAGCTCTTACACTAGGTCTTCTGGTGAGACTTTACATAATAAGAGTGTCCTTGTACATACTTCGTATGAATATCCATAGCCATCTTACACTAGGTCTTCTGGTGAGACTTTACATAATAAGAGTGTCCTTGTACATACTTCGTATGATTATCCATAGCCATCTTACACTAGGACTTCTGATGAGACTTTACATAATAAGAGTGTCCTTGTACATACTTCGTATGATTATCGATAGCCATCTTACACTAGGTCTTCTGGTGAGACTTTACATAATAAGAGTGTCCTTGTACATACTTCGTATGATTATCCATAGCCATCTTACACTAGGTCTTCTGGTGAGACTTTACATAATAAGAGTGTCCTTGTACATACTTCGTATGATTATCCATAGCCATCTTACACTAGGACTTCTGGTGAGACTTTACATAATAAGAGTGTCCTTGTACATACTTCGTATGATTATCCATAGCCATCTTACACGAGGTCTTCTGGTGAGACTTTACATAATAAGAGTGTCCTTGTACATACTTCGTATGATTATCCATAGCCATCTTACACTAGGTCTTCTGGTGAGACTTTACATAATAAGAGTGTCCTTGTACATACTTCGTATGATTATCCATAGCCATCTTACACTAGGTCTTTTGGTGAGACTTTACATAATAAGAGTGTCCTTGTACATACTTCGTATGATTATCCATAGCGATCTTACACTAGGACTTCTGGTGAGACTTTACATAATAAGAGTGTCCTCGTACATACTTCGTATGATTATCCATAGCGATCTTACACTAGGTCTTCTGGTGAGATTTTACATAATAAGAGTGTCCTTGTACATACTTCGTATGATTATCCATAGCTCTTACACTAGGTCTTCTGGTGAGACTTTACATAATAAGAGTGTCCTTGTACATACTTCGTATGAATATCCATAGCCATCTTACACTAGGTCTTCTGGTGAGACTTTACATAATAAGAGTGTCCTTGTACATACTTGATGATTATCCATAGCCATCTTACACTAGGACTTCTGATGAGACTTTACATAATAAGAGTGTCCTTGTACATACTTCGTATGATTATCGATAGCCATCTTACACTAGGTCTTCTGGTGAGACTTTACATAATAAGAGTGTCCTTGTACATACTTCGTATGATTATCCATAGCCATCTTACACTAGGTCTTCTGGTGAGACTTTACATAATAAGAGTGTCCTTGTACATACTTCATGATTATCCATAGCCATCTTACACTAGGACTTCTGGTGAGACTTTACATAATAAGAGTGTCCTTGTACATACTTCGTATGATTATCCATAGCCATCTTACACGAGGTCTTCTGGTGAGACTTTACATAATAAGAGTGTCCTTGTACATACTTCGTATGATTATCCATAGCCATCTTACACTAGGTCTTCTGGTGAGACTTTACATAATAAGAGTGTCCTTGTACATACTTCGTATGATTATCCATAGCCATCTTACACTAGGTCTTTTGGTGAGACTTTACATAATAAGAGTGTCCTTGTACATACTTCGTATGATTATCCATAGCCATCTTACACTAGGACTTCTGGTGAGACTTTACATAATAAGAGTGTCCTTGTACATACTTCGTATGATTATCCATAGCCATCTTACACTAGGACTTCTGGTGAGACTTTACATAATAAGAGTGTCCTTGTACATACTGTATGATTATCCATAGCCATCTTACACTAGGTCTTCTGGTGAGACTTTACATAATAAGAGTGTCCTTGTACATACTTCGTATGATTATCCATAGCCATCTTACACTAGGACTTCTGGTGAGACTTTACATAATAAGAGTGTCCTTGTACATACTTCGTATGAATATCCATAGCCATCTTACACTAGGTCTTCTGATGAGACTTTACATAATAAGAGTGTCCTTGTACATACTTCATATGAATATCCATAGCGATCTTACACTAGGTCTTCTGATGAGACTTTACATAATAAGAGTGTCCTTGTACATACTTCGTATGATTATTCATAGCCATCTTACACTAGGTCTTCTGATGAGACTTTACATAATAAGAGTGTCCTTGTACATACTTCGTATGAATATCCATAGCCATCTTACACTAGGTCTTCTGATGAGACTTTACATAATAAGAGTGCCCTTGTACATACTTCGTATGATTATCCATAGCCATCTTACACTAGGTCTTCTGGTGAGACTTTACATAATAAGAGTGTCCTTGTACATACTTCGTATGATTATCCATAGCCATCTTACACTAGGACTTCTGATGAGACTTTACATAATAAGAGTGTCCTTGTACATACTTCGTATGAATATCCATAGCCATCTTACACTAGGTCTTCTGGTGAGACTTTACATAATAAGAGTGTCCTTGTACATACTTCGTATGATTATCCATAGCCATCTTACACTAGGTCTTCTGATGAGACTTTACATAATAAGAGTGTCCTTGTACATACTTCGTATGATTATCCATAGCCATCTTACACTAGGTCTTCTGGTGAGACTTTACATAATAAGAGTGTCTTTGTACATACTTCGTATGATTATCCATAGCCATCTTACACTAGGTCTTCTGATGAGACTTTACATAAGAGTGTCCTTGTACATACTTCGTATGAATATCCATAGCCATCTTACACTAGGACTTCTGGTGAGACTTTACATAATAAGAGTGTCCTTGTACATACTTCGTATGATTATCCATAGCCATCTTACACTAGGTCTTCTGGTGAGACTTTACATAATAAGAGTGTCCTTGTACATACTTCGTATGATTATCCATAGCCGTCTTACACTAGGTCTTCTGGTGAGACTTTACATAATAAGAGTGTCCTTGTACATACTTCGTGTGATTATCCATAGCGATCTTACACTAGGTCTTCTGATGAGACTTTACATAATAAGAGTGTCTTTGTACATACTTCGTATGATTATCCATAGCCATCTTACACTAGGACTTCTGGTGAGACTTTACATAATAAGAGTGTCCTTGTACACACTTCGTATGATTATCGATAGCGATCTTACACTAGGTCTTCTGATGAGACTTTACATAAGAGTGTCCTTGTACATACTTCGTATAATTATCCATAGCTCTTACACTAGGTCTTCTGATGAGACTTTACATAATAAGAGTGTCCTTGTACATACTTCGTATGATTATCCATAGCCATCTTACACTAGGACTTCAGGTGAGACTTTACATAATAAGAGTGTCCTCGTACATACTTCGTATGATTATCCATAGCGATCTTACACTAGGTCTTCTGGTGAGATTTTACATAATAAGAGTGTCCTTGTACATACTTCGTATGATTATCCATAGCTCTTACACTAGGTCTTCTGGTGAGACTTTACATAATAAGAGTGTCCTTGTACATACTTCGTATGAATATCCATAGCCATCTTACACTAGGTCTTTTGGTGAGACTTTACATAATAAGAGTGTCCTTGTACATACTTCGTATGATTATCCATAGCCATCTTACACTAGGTCTTCTGGTGAGACTTTACATAATAAGAGTGTCCTTGTACATACTTCGTATGATTATCCATAGCCATCTTACACTAGGACTTCTGGTGAGACTTTACATAATAAGAGTGTCCTTGTACATACTGTATGATTATCCATAGCCATCTTACACTAGGTCTTCTGGTGAGACTTTACATAATAAGAGTGTCCTTGTACATACTTCGTATGATTATCCATAGCCATCTTACACTAGGTCTTCTGGTGAGACTTTACATAATAAGAGTGTCCTTGTACATACTTCGTATGATTATCCATAGCCATCTTACACTAGGACATCTGGTGAGACTTTACATAATAAGAGTGTCCTTGTACATACTTCGTATGATTATCCATAGCCATCTTACACTAGGTCTTCTGGTGAGACTTTACATAATAAGAGTGTCCTTGTACATACTTCGTATGATTATCCATAGCCATCTTACACTAGGTCTTCTGATGAGACTTTACATAATAAGAGTGTCCTTGTACATACTTCGTATGATTATCCATAGCCATCTTACACTAGGTCTTCTGGTGAGACTTTACATAATAAGAGTGTCTTTGTACATACTTCAGATGATTATCCATAGCCATCTTACACTAGGTCTTCTGATGAGACTTTACATAAGAGTGTCCTTGTACATACTTCGTATGAATATCCATAGCCATCTTACACTAGGACTTCTGGTGAGACTTTACATAATAAGAGTGTCCTTGTACATACTTGATGATTATCCATAGCCATCTTACACTAGGTCTTCTGGTGAGACTTTACATAATAAGAGTGTCCTTGTACATACTTCGTATGATTATCCATAGCCGTCTTACACTAGGTCTTCTGGTGAGACTTTACATAATAAGAGTGTCCTTGTACATACTTCGTGTGATTATCCATAGCGATCTTACACTAGGTCTTCTGATGAGACTTTACATAATAAGAGTGTCTTTGTACATACTTCGTATGATTATCCATAGCCATCTTACACTAGGACTTCTGGTGAGACTTTACATAATAAGAGTGTCCTTGTACACACTTCGTATGATTATCCATAGCGATCTTACACTAGGACTTCTGGTGAGACTTTACATAATAAGAGTGTCCTCGTACATACTTCGTATGATTATCCATAGCGATCTTACACTAGGTCTTCTGGTGAGATTTTACATAATAAGAGTGTCCTTGTACATACTTCGTATGATTATCCATAGCTCTTACACTAGGTCTTCTGGTGAGACTTTACATAATAAGAGTGTCCTTGTACATACTTCGTATGAATATCCATAGCCATCTTACACTAGGTCTTTCGGTGAGACTTTACATAATAAGAGTGTCCTTGTACATACTTCGTATGATTATCCATAGCCATCTTACACTAGGACTTCTGGTGAGACTTTACATAATAAGAGTGTCCTTGTACATACTTCGTATGATTATCCATAGCCATCTTACACTAGGTCTTCTGGTGAGACTTTACATAATAAGAGTGTCCTTGTACATACTTCGTATGATTATCCATAGCCATCTTACACTAGGTCTTCTGGTGAGACTTTACATAATAAGAGTGTCCTTGTACATACTGTATGATTATCCATAGCCATCTTACACTAGGTCTTCTGGTGAGACTTTACATAATAAGAGTGTCCTTGTACATACTTCGTATGATTATCCATAGCCATCTTACACTAGGTCTTCTGGTGAGACTTTACATAATAAGAGTGTCCTTGTACATACTGTATGATTATCCATAGCCATCTTACACTAGGTCTTCTGGTGAGACTTTACATAATAAGAGTGTCCTTGTACATACTGTATGATTATCCATAGCCATCTTACACTAGGACTTCTGGTGAGACTTTACATAATAAGAGTGTCCTTGTACATACTTCGTATGATTATCCATAGCCATCTTACACTAGGTCTTCTGGTGAGACTTTACATAATAAGAGTGTCCTTGTACATACTTCGTATGATTATCCATAGCCATCTTACACTAGGTCTTCTGGTGAGACTTTACATAATAAGAGTGTCCTTGTACATACTTCGTATGAATATCCATAGCCATCTTACACTAGGACTTCTGGTGAGACTTTACATAATAAGAGTGTCCTTGTACATACTTCGTATGATTATCCATAGCCATCTTACACTAGGACTTCTGGTGAGACTTTACATAATAAGAGTGTGCTTGTACATACTTCGTATGATTATCCATAGCCATCTTACACTAGGACTTCTGATGAGACTTTACATAATAAGAGTGTCCTTGTACATACTTCGTATGATTATCCATAGCCATCTTACACTAGGACTTCTGATGAGACTTTACATAATAAGAGTGTCCTTGTACATACTTCGTATGATTATCGATAGCCATCTTACACTAGGACTTCTGATGAGACTTTACATAATAAGAGTGTCCTTGTACATACTTCGTATGATTATCCATAGCGATCTTACACTAGGACTTCTGATGAGACTTTACATAATAAGAGTGTCCTTGTACATACTTCATATGAATATCCATAGCCATCTTACACTAGGTCTTCTGATGAGACTTTACATAATAAGAGTGTCCTTGTACATACTTCGTATGATTATCCATAGCGATCTTACACTAGGTCTTCTGGTGAGACTTTACATAATAAGAGTGTCCTTGTACATACTTCGTATGATTATCCATAGCCGTCTTACACTAGGTCTTCTGGTGAGACTTTACATAATAAGAGTGTCCTTGTACTTACTTCGTATGATTATCCATAGCGATCTTACACTAGGACTTCTGATGAGACTTTACATAATAAGAGTGTCCTTGTACATACTTCGTATGATTATCCATAGCCATCTTACACTAGGTCTTCTGGTGAGACTTTACATAATAAGAGTGTCCTTGTACATACTTCGTATGATTATCCATAGCTCTTACACTAGGTCTTCTGATGAGACTTTACATAATAAGAGTGTCCTTGTACATACTTCGTATGAATATCCATAGCCATCTTACACTAGGTCTTCTGATGAGACTTTACATAATAAGAGTGTCCTTGTACATACTTCGTATGATTATCCATAGCCATCTTACACTAGGACTTCTGATGAGACTTTACATAATAAGAGTGTCCTTGTACATACTTCGTATGATTATTGATAGCCATCTTACACTAGGTCTTCTGGTGAGACTTTACATAATAAGAGTGTCCTTGTACATACTTCGTATGATTATCCATAGCGATCTTACACTAGGTCTTCTGATGAGACTTTACATAATAAGAGTGTCCTTGTACATACTTCGTATGAATATCCATAGCCATCTTACACTAGGTCTTCTGGTGAGACTTTACATAATAAGAGTGTCCTTGTACATACTTCGTATGATTATCCATAGCCATCTTACACTAGGTCTTCTGGTGAGACTTTACATAATAAGAGTGTCTTTGTACATACTTCGTATGATTATCCATAGCCATCTTACACTAGGACTTCTGATGAGACTTTACATAAAAAGAGTGTCCTTGTACATACTTCGTATGATTATTGATAGCCATCTTACACTAGGTCTTCTGGTGAGACTTTACATAATAAGAGTGTCCTTGTACATACTTCGTATGATTATCCATAGCGATCTTACACTAGGTCTTCTGGTGAGACTTTACATAATAAGAGTGTCCTTGTACATACTTCGTATGATTATCCATAGCCATCTTACACTAGGTCTTCTGGTGAGACTTTACATAATAAGAGTGTCTTTGTACATACTTCGTATGATTATCCATAGCCATCTTACACTAGGTCTTCTGATGAGACTTTACATAATAAGAGTGTCCTTGTACATACTTCGTATGATTATCCATAGCCATCTTACACTAGGTCTTCTGGTGAGACTTTACATAATAAGAGTGTCCTTGTACATACTTCGTATGAATATCCATAGCCATCTTACACTAGGTCTTCTGATGAGACTTTACATAATAAGAGTGTCCTTGTACATACTTATGATTATCCATAGCCATCTTACACTAGGACTTCTGGTGAGACTTTACATAATAAGAGTGTCCTTGTACATACTTCGTATGATTATCCATAGCCATCTTACACTAGGACTTCTGATGAGACTTTACATAATAAGAGTGTCTTTGTACATACTTCATATGAATATCCATAGCCATCTTACACTAGGACTTCTGGTGAGACTTTACATAATAAGAGTGTCCTTGTACACACTTCGTATGATTATCCATAGCCATCTTACACTAGGTCTTCTGGTGAGACTTTACATAATAAGAGTGTCCTTGTACATACTTCGTATGATTATCCATAGCGATCTTACACTAGGACTTCTGGTGAGACTTTACATAATAAGAGTGTCCTTGTACATACTTCGTATGATTATCCATAGCCATCTTACACTAGGACTTCTAGTGAGACTTTACATAATAAGAGTGTCCTTGTACATACTTCATATGATTATCCATAGCCATCTTACACTAGGTCTTCTGGTGAGACTTTACATAATAAGAGTGTCCTTGTACATACTTCGTATGATTATCGATAGCCATCTTACACTAGGACTTCTGATGAGACTTTACATAATAAGAGTGTCCTTGTACATACTTCGTATGATTATCCATAGCCATCTTACACTAGGTCTTCTGATGAGACTTTACATAATAAGAGTGTCCTCGTACATACTTCGTATGATTATCCATAGCCATCTTACACTAGGTCTTCTGGTGAGACTTTACATAATAAGAGTGTCCTTGTACATACTTCATATGAATATCCATAGCCATCTTACACTAGGACTTCTGGTGAGACTTTACATAATAAGAGTGTCCTTGTACATACTTCGTATGATTATCCATAGCCATCTCACACTAGGTCTTCTGGTGAGACTTTACATAATAAGAGTGTCCTTGTACATACTTCGTATGATTATCCATAGCCATCTTACACTAGGTCTTCTGGTGAGACTTTACATAATAAGAGTGTCCTCGTACATACTTCGTATGAATATCCATAGCCATCTTACACTAGGACTTCTGATGAGACTTTACATAATAAGAGTGCCCTTGTACATACTTCGTATGATTATCGATAGCGATCTTACACTAGGTCTTCTGATGAGACTTTACATAAGAGTGTCCTTGTACATACTTCGTATGATTATCCATAGCCATCTTACACTAGGTCTTCTGATGAGACTTTACATAATAAGAGTGTCCTTGTACATACTTCGTATGATTATCCATAGCCATCTTACACTAGGTCTTCTGGTAACACTTTACATAATAAGAGTGTCCTTGTACATACTTCGTATGATTATCCATAGCGATCTTACACTAGGTCTTCTGGTGAGACTTTACATAATAAGAGTGTCCTTGTACATACTTCGTATGATTATCCATAGCCGTCTTACACTAGGTCTTCTGATGAGACTTTACATAATAAGAGTGTCCTTGTACATACTTCGTATGATTATCCATAGCCGTCTTACACTAGGTCTTCTGATGAGACTTTACATAATAAGAGTGTCCTTGTACATACTTCGTATGATTATCGATAGCCATCTTACACTAGGACTTCTGGTGAGACTTTACATAATAAGAGTGTCCTTGTACATACTTCGTATGATTATCCATAGCCATCTTACACTAGGTCTTCTGGTGAGACTTTACATAATAAGAGTGTCCTTGTACATACTTCGTATGATTATCCATAGCCATCTTACACTAGGTCTTCTGGTGAGACTTTACATAATAAGAGTGTCCTTGTACATACTTGATGATTATCGATAGCCATCTTACACTAGGTCTTCTGGTGAGACTTTATATAATAAGAGTGTCCTTGTACATACTTCATATGATTATCCATAGCCATCTTACACTAGGTCTTCTGGTGAGACTTTACATAATAAGAGTGTCCTTGTACATACTTCGTATGATTATCCATAGCCATCTTACACTAGGTCTTCTGATGAGACTTTACATAATAAGAGTGTCTTTGTACATACTTCGTATGATTATCCATAGCCATCTTACACTAGGTCTTCTGATGAGACTTTACATAATAAGAGTGTCCTTGTACATACTTCGTATGATTATCCATAGCCATCTTACACTAGGTCTTCTGATGAGACTTTACATAAGAGTGTCCTTGTACATACTTCGTATGATTATCCATAGCCATCTTACACTAGGTCTTCTGGTGAGACTTTACATAATAAGAGTGTCTTTGTACATACTTCATATGATTATCCATAGCCATCTTACACTAGGTCTTCTGGTGAGACTTTACATAATAAGAGTGTCCTTGTACATACTTCGTATGATTATCCATAGCCATCTTACACTAGGTCTTCTGATGAGACTTTACATAATAAGAGTGTCTTTGTACATACTTCGTATGATTATCCATAGCCATCTTACACTAGGTCTTCTGATGAGACTTTACATAATAAGAGTGTCCTTGTACATACTTCGTATGATTATCCATAGCCGTCTTACACTAGGTCTTCTGATGAGACTTTACATAATAAGAGTGTCCTTGTACATACTTCGTATGATTATCGATAGCCATCTTACACTAGGACTTCTGGTGAGACTTTACATAATAAGAGTGTCCTTGTACATACTTCGTATGAATATCCATAGCCGTCTTACACTAGGTCTTCTGGTAACACTTTACATAATAAGAGTGTCCTTGTACATACTTCGTATGATTATCCATAGCCATCTTACACTAGGTCTTCTGATGAGACTTTACATAATAAGAGTGTCCTTGTACATACTTCGTATGATTATCCATAGCCATCTTACACTAGGTCTTCTGGTGACACTTTACATAATAAGAGTGTCTTTGTACATACTTCGTATGATTATCCATAGCCATCTTACACTAGGTCTTCTGGTGAGACTTTACATAATAAGAGTGTCCTTGTACATACTTCGTATGATTATCCATAGCCATCTTACACTAGGTCTTCTGGTGAGACTTTACATAATAAGAGTGTCCTTGTACATACTTCGTATGATTATCCATAGCCATCTTACACTAGGTCTTCTGATGAGACTTTACATAAGAGTGTCCTTGTACATACTTCGTATGAATATCCATAGCCATCTTACACTAGGACTTCTGGTGAGACTTTACATAATAAGAGTGTCTTTGTACATACTTCGTATGATTATCCATAGCGATCTTACACTAGGTCTTCTGATGAGACTTTACATAATAAGAGTGTCCTTGTACATACTTCGTATGAATATCCATAGCCGTCTTACACGAGGTCTTCTGGTGAGACTTTACATAATAAGAGTGTCCTTGTACATACTTCGTATGATTATCCATAGCCATCTTACACTAGGTCTTCTGGTGAGACTTTACATAATAAGAGTGTCCTTGTACATACTTCGTATGATTATCCATAGCCATCTTACACTAGGTCTTCTGGTGAGACTTTACATAATAAGAGTGTCCTTGTACATACTTCGTATGATTATCCATAGCCATCTTACACTAGGACTTCTGATGAGACTTTACATAATAAGAGTGTCCTCGTACATACTTCGTATGAATATCCATAGCCATCTTACACTAGGTCTTCTGATGAGACTTTACATAATAAGAGTGTCCTTGTACATACTTCGTATGATTATCCATAGCCGTCTTACACTAGGTCTTCTGATGAGACTTTACATAATAAGAGTGTCCTTGTACATACTTCGTATGATTATCCATAGCCATCTTACACTAGGTCTTCTGATGAGACTTTACATAAGAGTGTCCTTGTACATACTTCGTATGATTATCCATAGCCATCTTACACTAGGTCTTCTGGTAACACTTTACATAATAAGAGTGTCCTTGTACATACTTCGTATGATTATCCATAGCCATCTTACACTAGGTCTTCTGGTGAGACTTTACATAATAAGAGTGTCTTTGTACATACTTCGTATGAATATCCATAGCCATCTTACACTAGGACTTCTGGTGAGACTTTACATAATAAGAGTGTCCTTGTACACACTTCGTATGATTATCCATAGCCATCTTACACTAGGACTTCTGGTGAGACTTTACATAATAAGAGTGTCTTTGTACATACTTCATATGATTATCCATAGCCATCTTACACTAGGTCTTCTGGTGAGACTTTACATAATAAGAGTGTCCTCGTACATACTTCGTATGATTATCCATAGCCATCTTACACTAGGTCTTCTGATGAGACTTTACATAATAAGAGTGTCCTTGTACTTACTTCGTATGATTATCCATAGCCATCTTACACTAGGTCTTCTGATGAGACTTTATATAATAAGAGTGTCCTTGTACATACTTCGTATGATTATCCATAGCCATCTTACACTAGGTCTTCTGGTGAGACTTTACATAATAAGAGTGTCCTTGTACATACTTCGTATGAATATCCATAGCCATCTTACACTAGGTCTTCTGATGAGACTTTACATAATAAGAGTGTCCTTGTACATACTGTATGATTATCCATAGCCATCTTACACTAGGACTTCTGGTGAGACTTTACATAATAAGAGTGTCCTTGTACATACTTCGTATGATTATCCATAGCCATCTTACACTAGGTCTTCTGATGAGACTTTACATAATAAGAGTGTCCTCGTACATACTTCGTATGATTATCCATAGCCATCTTACACTAGGACTTCTGGTGAGACTTTACATAATAAGAGTGTCCTTGTACATACTTCGTATGATTATCCATAGCCATCTTACACTAGGTCTTCTGATGAGACTTTACATAATAAGAGTGTCCTTGTACATACTTCGTATGATTATCGATAGCGATCTTACACTAGGTCTTCTGATGAGACTTTACATAAGAGTGTCCTTGTACATACTTCGTATGATTATCCATAGCCATCTTACACTAGGACTTCTGGTGAGACTTTACATAATAAGAGTGTCCTTGTACATACTTCATATGAATATCCATAGCCATCTTACACTAGGACTTCTGGTGAGACTTTACATAATAAGAGTGTCCTTGTACATACTTCGTATGATTATCCATAGCCATCTTACACTAGGTCTTCTGATGAGACTTTACATAATAAGAGTGTCCTTGTACATACTTCGTATGATTATCCATAGCCATCTTACACTAGGTCTTCTGGTGAGACTTTACATAATAAGAGTGTCCTTGTACATACTTCATATGAATATCCATAGCCATCTTACACTAGGACTTCTGGTGAGACTTTACATAATAAGAGTGTCCTTGTACATACTTCGTATGAATATCCATAGCCATCTTACACTAGGTCTTCTGGTGAGACTTTACATAATAAGAGTGTCCTTGTACATACTTCGTATGATTATCCATAGCCATCTTACACTAGGTCTTCTGATGAGACTTTACAGAATAAGAGTGTCCTCGTACATACTTCGTATGATTATCGATAGCCATCTTACACTAGGTCTTCTGGTGAGACTTTACATAATAAGAGTGTCCTTGTACATACTTCGTATGAATATCCATAGCGATCTTACACTAGGACTTCTGATGAGACTTTACATAATAAGAGTGTCCTTGTACATACTTCGTATGATTATCCATAGCCATCTTACACTAGGTCTTCTGATGAGACTTTACATAATAAGAGTGTCCTTGTACATACTTCGTATGATTATCCATAGCCATCTTACACTAGGTCTTCTGGTGAGACTTTACATAATAAGAGTGTCCTTGTACATACTTCGTATGATTATCCATAGCCATCTTACACTAGGTCTTCTGGTGAGACTTTACATAATAAGAGTGTCCTTGTACATACTTCGTATGATTATCGATAGCCATCTTACACTAGGACTTCTGATGAGACTTTACATAATAAGAGTGTCCTTGTACATACTTCGTATGATTATCCATAGCCATCTTACACTAGGACTTCTGGTGAGACTTTACATAATAAGAGTGTCCTTGTACATACTTCGTATGAATATCCATAGCGATCTTACACTAGGTCTTCAGATGAGACTTTACATAATAAGAGTGTCCTTGTACATACTTCGTATGATTATCCATAGCCATCTTACACTAGGACTTCTGATGAGACTTTACATAATAAGAGTGTCCTTGTACATACTTCGTATGATTATCCATAGCCGTCTTACACTAGGTCTTCTGGTGAGACTTTAAATAATAAGAGTGTCCTTGTACTTACTTCGTATGATTATCCATAGCGATCTTACACTAGGTCTTCTGGTGAGACTTTACATAATAAGAGTGTCCTTGTACATACTTCGTATGATTATCCATAGCCGTCTTACACTAGGTCTTCTGGTGAGACTTTACATAATAAGAGTGTCTTTGTACATACTTCGTGTGATTATCCATAGCCATCTTACACTAGGTCTTCTGGTGAGACTTTACATAATAAGAGTGTCTTTGTACATACTTCGTATGATTATCCATAGCCGTCTTACACTAGGTCTTCTGGTGAGACTTTACATAATAAGAGTGTCCTTGTACATACTTCGTATGATTATCCATAGCCGTCTTACACTAGGTCTTCTGGTAACACTTTACATAATAAGAGTGTCCTTGTACATACTTCGTATGATTATCCATAGCCATCTTACACTAGGTCTTCTGGTGAGACTTTACATAATAAGAGTGTCCTTGTACTTACTTCGTATGATTATCCATAGCGATCTTACACTAGGACTTCTGATGAGACTTTACATAATAAGAGTGTCCTTGTACATACTTCGTATGATTATCCATAGCCATCTTACACTAGGTCTTCTGGTGATACTTTACATAATAAGAGTGTCCTTGTACATACTTGATGATTATCCATAGCCATCTTACACTAGGTCTTCTGATGAGACTTTACATAATAAGAGTGTCCTTGTACATACTTCGTATGATTATCCATAGCCATCTTACACTAGGTCTTCTGATGAGACTTTACATAATAAGAGTGTCCTTGTACATACTTCGTATGATTATCGATAGCGATCTTACACTAGGTCTTCTGATGAGACTTTACATAAGAGTGTCCTTGTACATACTTCGTATGATTATCCATAGCGATCTTACACTAGGTCTTCTGGTGAGACTTTACATAATAAGAGTGTCCTTGTACATACTTCGTATGATTATCCATAGCCATCTTACACTAGGTCTTCTGGTGAGACTTTACATAATAAGAGTGTCCTTGTACATACTTCGTATGATTATCCATAGCCATCTTACACTAGGACTTCTGATGAGACTTTACATAATAAGAGTGTCCTTGTACATACTTCGTATGAATATCCATAGCCATCTTACACTAGGTCTTCTGATGAGACTTTACATAATAAGAGTGTCCTTGTACATACTTCGTATGATTATCCATAGCCATCTTACACTAGGTCTTCTGGTGAGACTTTACATAATAAGAGTGTCCTTGTACGTACTTCGTATGATTATCCATAGCCATCTTACACTAGGTCTTCTGGTGAGACTTTACATAATAAGAGTGTCTTTGTACATACTTCGTATGAATATCCATAGCCATCTTACACTAGGTCTTCTGATGAGACTTTACATAATAAGAGTGTCCTTGTACATACTTCGTATGATTATCCATAGCCATCTTACACTAGGTCTTCTGGTGAGACTTTACATAATAAGAGTGTCTTTGTACATACTTCGTATGAATATCCATAGCCATCTTACACTAGGACTTCTGGTGAGACTTTACATAATAAGAGTGTCTTTGTACATACTTCGTATGATTATCCATAGCCATCTTACACTAGGACTTCTGGTGAGACTTTACATAATAAGAGTGTCTTTGTACATACTTCGTATGATTATCCATAGCCATCTTACACTAGGACTTCTGGTGAGACTTTACATAATAAGAGTGTCCTTGTACATACTTCGTATGAATATCCATAGCCATCTTACACTAGGTCTTCTGGTGAGACTTTACATAATAAGAGTGTCCTTGTACTTACTTCGTATGATTATCCATAGCCATCTTACACTAGGTCTTCTGGTGAGACTTTACATAATAAGAGTGTCCTTGTACATACTTCGTATGATTATTGATAGCCATCTTACACTAGGACATCTGGTGAGACTTTACATAATAAGAGTGTCTTTGTACATACTTCGTATGATTATCCATAGCCATCTTACACTAGGTCTTCTGGTGAGACTTTACATAATAAGAGTGTCCTTGTACATACTTCGTATGATTATCCATAGCCATCTTACACTAGGACTTCTGGTGAGACTTTACATAATAAGAGTGTCCTTGTACATACTTTGTATGATTATCCATAGCCATCTTACACTAGGTCTTCTGATGAGACTTTACATAATAAGAGTGTCCTCGTACATACTTCGTATGAATATCCATAGCCATCTTACACTAGGTCTTCTGGTGAGACTTTACATAATAAGAGTGTCCTTGTACACACTTCGTGTGATTATCCATTGCTGTTAGACACTAGCATTTTTGTGTGACATTTGTGTGTGTGACTTTATAAATAATACTATCTTTGACATATTTTATCAGGAATATCCAAAACTGTTTGCACTTGGATTTTTTCGTATTTAAATGCTAAATCCTATGAAATGTAATGTATGCCTAAGCCTTGTAATGTACCAATGCCTTTGTATATACCACTGTATTTACAAACATTTTGATGTAGGTGGAGCTTTTCTCCCCGGGCCTCCACTGAAAATGGACATATATCCAGTTGGACTAGCCCGGTCAACAAATGTAAAATAAATAAATAAATAAAAATAATTTTGATAGCTTTATTCATATGTTTAGAGGGTATATAAACAGTATAATGTTGACCAAGGGCTCTGGGTATGATTCCTGACCCACTTACTCCATGGTAAAGCTGTAACTGTTCTTTCCAAACTGTCTGATACTGATTGTTTAAATTATAATGTTATATAGAACTGTTTGCTAGAATTTTTTAAGTTAACACCTGAAGTTTATAGGAAGCAGTTTTATGAGCATAGACGCAAGGCAGATGAAATTGTATGTGAATATGTTGCTGAACTAAGCATTTATTTTCATAAGTGGGTGAGTGGATGTCAGGTCACCACTTTTGAAGGGCTGGCAGACCTTTTGGTAAGGGAACAAGCCCTTAGCATTTTGCCTGAGGACATGAGAATCTGGTTAGCTGACAGACAATGTACTACTGCAGATGAGTTGGGGAAGAAGGGAGACTTATACCTAGCAAGCAGGACATCACTGCATAGGAAAGGGACACCCAGTGCTGCTCATGGGTCTAAGGGAACCCATGGTGGGCAGCCCAGACTGCCCCAGCAGAATCCACCAATAGCAGGGGAAGCCACTAGCCCAGGTACACATTGAGGACCAAGGGTTAAATGTTTTAAATGTACCCAGTGGGGCCATGTAGCATACAGATGTCCACTGAGGCAAGGTGGGGAACACAAGGTGGGAGACCCAATAAATGGGAATGACAAAATGCCAACAGTAGGTTTTCTCAAGACAGCAAAGTTACCAAACAACCACAAAAGGTTATATCCTAGCTTAGTGAATGGGAAAGAGGCCATGGCTAAAAGAGACACAGCCTCTGACCTAACCATTGTGAAGCCTGCAATGATTACAGAGGAGTACTGCTTACTTGGGCAGTCTACTCCAGTCAGAGCTTTAGGAGGGACCCCATTCCAAATATCTTTGGCTCTTTGGCAAGGGTTCACCTTGACTGGGAAGGTGGAAAAGGAAGCAAGCAAGTAGGTGTGTTTGAGGATATCCCTGCAGATGCCCTGATAGGGAATGATTTTGATAATGCAGTATGTGTGTGCATACAGTTACACACAGTCAGGCTTGGAGACAAGCATGTGGGTCTGCTAGCCTTGGGGAGACCCAGACAGACAGCACCCTTGCAGTCAGGACTGGTGAGGCAGTTCCTTCAGGGAGGGAGCTACCCTCTAGCAGTGAGACTAAGCATGAGCTGCAGCTGCTTGGGGGTACTGATGTTCCCTTGGCAGAGTGACTGCAAGGGCACAGGTGACTAGTAGTACCCAGGCTGACAGTGAGGCACCATTGTCAGAGGATACCAGACTTCCTGTGGAAGGGGAGCTGGGAAGGGTTACTAAGATTCCTAAATTCCCTGATCAGTATCAGTAAGAAACTAAGGTCCCTCATAAAATCATCCAAGGCTAACTTCGAAAGAAAAATAGCCAAGGACTCGAAAGATAACCACAAAGCCTTCTTTAGCTATGTCAAAAATCTATGTGGCAACTTGCAGATATGCTCTGAGATAGTGCAAAATAGCACAAAATATACTGAACCTACTGATATTGCCAACATACTGGCAGATAGATTCAGTGCAAACGTCACCTCCCTCTCACCTTCAAAAGGGCCCACAACAATACCGGAAAAGTGTAGTATCCCGGAAATCACAGAAGCACAGGTGAAAACAGCCCTTTCAAAAGCCAAAAACACAGCATCAATGGGGCCAGGATGGTGTCCTAGGCTGCGTCTTGCACGAACTACAGAATGAACTAACCCCCCACCTAAACACGCTGTTCAACCTCAGCCTCTCCACAGGCTATGTGCCCATGGAATGGTGCACAGCAATTGTTATTCCACTCCACAAAGGAGGAGCCACAACTGACCCTGGTAACTATCGCCCCATAAGACTGACTAGCCTGGTCTGCAAGGCTATGGAGCGCATCATCATGGAACTCATTAACAAAGACATTGGGAACCTCCAAACACTTGACCTGACCCAGTTCGGCTTTGTTAAGGGCAGATCATGCCTACTAAACCTGGTTGACTTCTTCAAGACAGTTACCAAGGCCATAGATGAGGAAAACATGGTTCAAACAGCCTACCTTGATCTCGCCAAGGTGTTTGACACCATTCCTCACTCCGGTATTATAGAAAAACTCACCAGCCTGAACATGAACCCCTACGTCACAAGATGGGTTGCCAACCGGCTTACAGCCAGAACTCACATGGTAAGAATAGCAGGCTCCAGATCTGACTCTAAACCAGTCACAAGTGGTGTCCCACAAGGCTCAGTTCTGGGACCCCTACTGTTCGGCATATATTTCTCAGAAGTACAGGCAAACACAGGAGGACTATGGCTAACCAAGTTCGCTGATGACTGCAAACTGGGAGCCATAATTGACTCTCCAGCTGACATGGACATCCTCCAAAAAGGCCTTACTGAGACAGACACCTGGGGTCAAAGTCATGGCCTCAAGCTAAATGCCAAAAAATGCATAGTCATCCCGTTTGGGAAAAACAAGACACCCACAAATTACCACATAGGCGGCAGCCCCCTTAATACAGAAGAGGTAATAAGAGATCTGGGGACCCAGGTAGATAGTAATCTCTCCTTTGACAATCATATTGCCAAAGTAGTTAGGAAATCCTTCTATGTGGCCCATCTAATTACTAAGGGGTTCGCATCTAGAAATAAAGAGGTTATAGTGCCCCTCTACTCGTCACTCATCAGACCCATCATAGAGTACAATGCCCCATTTGGGATGTACCTCACAAGACACTTCCAACAGCTTGAAAGACCACAAAAGCACCACACCAAGAGGATTACTGGCCTCAAACATATGTCCTATGCAGCCCGACTGAAAAATCTCCGGCTGTACTCAGTGGCATATCGCTTACTCAGAGGTGATCTCTGCCTGACTTACAAAGCCATGTCCAACTCAGAATTGATGGACATGCTCCACCTAAAGAAATCCATGTCACTGCGAACCACGCGCTCTAGTGAGCTAAACCTCACCACTACAATAAATAGAACATGTTGGAGGGATAGATTCCTGTCACAGAGACTCCCCGTGCTTTGGAACAAAATTCCTAACTACATTAGGCAGAGCCCCTCACTAACACTCTTCAAGAGAAGCCTTGACAAGTGGATGGGTAACAGAAAGTACACCCCTGGGATCACTTCATTGGCTCTGCTTGACAGAGGCTCAGTTAATTAATCAATGGGGTGGTGAAAGCAGACACACTCTGGCTAGGCTTATAAATGCCCTCGGGCAGATAGTCTAGTACCTACCTATGAACCTATGAACCTAAGAGAGAGCTGAGACAGGCTCAGCTCTCAGATCCTACATTACAAGGCCAGAAGGAAGTAGCTAGTCAGGCATCTGATTCTCAAGGGAAGGGGCAATCTGTATACTGGGACAAAGGGTTACTGTATAGAGAGTGGACCCATGAGGGAGGAGTACAGTGTGAGAGAATACAGCAGTTGGTAGTGCCCAGAGCCTACCATCTGGCACTTCTAGCCATAGCCCATAATATTCCCTTTGCAGGTCATATGGGCATAAAACGTACAAAGAGACATAGTATGCAGAACTTTTATTGGCCTGGCATTTCCAGAGTTGTAACAGGGTACTGGAGGACCTGTGAGCAGTATCAAAAGGTAGGCAAGGCAGGAGAGAAGGTGAAAGCTCCTTTGATGCCTTTGCCTGTGATAGAGGAGCCATTTCAGAGGGTAGCTATGGATATTGTGGGGCCTCTGAGTACCCCAATTTCCACAGAGAAAAAGTATATTCTAGTGGTAATAGATTATGCTAACAGATATCCTGAGGCAGTGGCTCTGTCCTCCGCTGAGGCAGAAAAGGTAGAAAATGCTTTGTTAGAGATTTTCAACAGGGTAGGTTTCCCAAAAGAAATACTGACTGACAGAGGTACCTATTTCACATCAGATCTGCTGGCTTGTCTGTGGAAGTACTGCGGGGTGAAGCACCTAAAGACCACCCCCTACCATCCCCAAACTAAAGGCCTTGTTGAGAGGTTAAACTCTACACTCAAGTCCATGCTACGGGCATTTGCAGACCAGTTTAAGAGGGACTATGACAAATATTTGCCCCACCTGTTGCTTGCTTACAGAGAGGTTCCCCAGGAATCCACAAGCTTTTCACCCTTTGAGTTGCTATATGGGCATAGGGTGAGGGGACATCTAGATTTGATTTGAGATGAGTGGGTGGGTGAGTGTGAGTCTCACAAGGAGTCTCTTGTGATATATGTCCTAAACTTCAAGACAAGGCTCAATGAACTCATGGGCTTGGCCCAGTAGAACCTGGCAGAAGCCCAACAGCAGAAAAAGGTCTGATATGACAGAAATGCTCGAGCTAGAGAGTATGCTGTAGGGCATAGAGGTAATTCAGGAGTCCAGCAGTCCCTGGGCCTCCCCAGTGGTGCTGGTACCAAAGAAGGATGGCAGCACCAGGTTCTGTGTGGACTTTAGGAAATTAAATAGTCACACACAGTCAGATGCTTACCCCATGTCTAGGACAGATGAAGCCCTAGAGCAGCTGTGTGGGGCTAAGTACCTTACCACCACTGATCTTACCAAGGGTTACTGGCAGGTACCCTTGAGTCCCAGTGCTAGAGAGAGGTCAGTCTTTGTGACTCCTTTTGGCTTATATGAGTTCACAAAGATGCCCTTTGGGATGAAAAATGCCCCACTGACTTTCCATAGGCTGGTAGATTGTATCCTAGTAGGAGCGGGAGATTTTGTCCTTGCTTACCTAGATGATATTGCCATCTACAGCCATTCCTGGCAAGAGCACCTTCAGCATGCCAGGGAGGTGCTGGGCAGACTACAGAGGGCAGGGTTGACCATTAATCCCAGCAAATGTCACGTGGGTATGGCTCAGGTCTCCTACCTGGGACACAGAGTGGGAAGTGGTAAGATCAGGTCAGAACCTGCCAAAGTGGAAGCCATTTAGGCATGGCCTGCACTTGTTACCAAAAAGCAGGTGAGGGCATTTTAGGGACAGCAGGGTACTACAGAAAGTTTGTCGCCAATTATAGTACCATAGCTGCTCCCCTCACAGACCTGACAAGGAAAAACTGGCCTGATAAGGTAGTGTGGACCCTAGCATGTGAGCAGGCATTCCAGAAGCTTAAATGAGCTTTAAGAGGACCCCCTGTATTAGCCAGTCCTGATTACAGCAAATAATTTGTTATGTAGGTGAATGCTTCAAACCATGGGGTGGGGACTGTACCAGGTTTCTTCAGAGGGAGAAGAGCACCCAGTGGTTTATTTCAGTCTTAGGCTCCAACCCAGGGAGGAATGCTATACAGCAGTAGAAAAGGAATGCCTAGCCATAGTGTGGGCACTGCAGAAACTTCAGCCTTATCTGTATGGAAGGAAATTTACTGTAGTTACAGACCGCAATCCCTTAACATGGCTACATTGAGCCAGCCAGCAAAATGCCAAGTTACTAAGGTCGAGCCTAGGGTTGCAAGCATAAGATATGACAATGCAGCACCACAGTGGGGTTACCAATGCCAATGCAGATGGGCTCTCAAGACAGGGAATAGGGTATGGTATTCTCAGATAGGCTCAACCTTCTCAAGCAATGTTTCTCAAGGGTCACTTGAAGAACTAGCTTGAGTTGTGGGGGGAGAATTCTGAGGCTGCCAGCCCAGCTAGCTAGAATTTTGTAAATAATTCTATGTCATTTGTGAATAGTAATATGATTCATATGCTTGTCTTACAAATGTAAGAGAACTATATGTTATGTGGATATTAATCTACTGGTGCAGAAGTGTGTGTTGAACTGTATGTTAAATACTGAGCTTCAAGAATGTAACCACAGTGTACCATAATAGAAAAGAATAGAAATGTATATAAGCTATAGTTGGAACATACTGAGTTAACTTCCAAACCCTCAAGAAAATAAGATGAAAAGTAAAGAGTTTTATGACTGTGTTTCAGTGCAGCAAGCAGACAAAGTGTCTAGAGCTAGACGTTTTCCTATTGTCTTGAAACAGAAATAATTACTAGGTTTAAAATGTAAAGTATTTTTATTGTTCTGTGACTTCCCAGCAGCTGCACATCTGAGAGATAAGTATTTTTGACACAGATGTGCTAAATTCTAAGTGGGAACTAGGGACAGGTGACAAAGAGTGATGCCATCCAAAGCTGACCCAGCAGTAATGTTTTGATATTAATTTGGGAACTGTCTCAGAGACTGTGCATTTTGTATCTTGTCTTGGATCTGAAAACATCCATTCAGCACTTCTCATCTGTATTTGCCTGGCTCTGTAAGTAAGTTATTTAGAGCATAGTTTCTCTTAGATGTAGATAGGAATATAGTGAATATTAATTTAGATGTTTTCTGTATTTATTTGAGACTGTCCTGCAATGTTGTTTAAAAATATTTCCTGTGATTCTGAACTCTGTAGTCACTATGTTCAGTTATTAAATATTGTCTTGTTCTTTTATTATTTATTATTAAATATGTTTAAACCGTTTAATTGTGGCTGATTTGTTTTGAGATATTTAAGTTCTTAGAGTACTTGCATGTGTATTTGGTAACACTGTATGGGCCACTCCAATAACATTGAAAGTCTTGGTCACACTTATCATTTGGATAATAGTAGCATCACACAGTAGGATTGGCCACCCTTTGGGAAGGGCCTTATAGTAGCTGATAAAGAGCTGGTTAGTGGCAGTGATAACTACCTTTTAGTCTGGGCAGAAGGAGGCATAGCTAGTAAACCTGTGCCTGGGCTTCCCACGATTGTGTGTGTGTTTGTATATAAATCATATCTCAAAGTCTGTGTGTCAGCTACTTGAGCAGGGACATGAAGCTCTGGTTGGACAAAGAGGGTGCTGGAGGCTTTAGCTTGACCGCTCGACTGAGATCTTAACCCTATAGCTGTGCCAGTGAGGAGTCTTATTCGGGATCTGGAGAAAGAGGGAGAAACCAACTCCAGACTGATTGTGATCTCTGTGTGCTCTTAAGGGAAATTGTACTTTACTGTGTGTGTACTTGGTATCCTCCAAATGTGCACGTCCATCACTGTTACTAGTGGTGAGAATTGAGTCTTCTTGATTACTGGGCCAGTGCAGGAGCATCACATGTATGTATTTATGTATTTATTTATTATTTACTTTTAATTGTTCTCACCTAAATGTCA
>NC_056729.1:1733573396-1733593396 GCF_019279795.1 Protopterus annectens | reverse complement strand
TCCCTCCATCTTTTGCAGGTGACAACCAGGCCCTTTGGTTTAAAGGTTCTGCTTTTCATGTTACTGCTCAGCAGAAAACATTCCTGTTACTCACAGCTTGATAAAACATATAGAATAGACAGATTAATGGGGTCTACATGATGAAATCTGAGGTGTTATTACATAGTTGCATCTCAGAATGCCACTGGCACCTTTTCACTTCAAGCAGAGTTGGCATGATACATTAGAAAAGTAGTTCTAACAATTAAACTAACTAAACTTGCATCAGATGAGCCTTGAGGTACAGTTTTAAAAAGAGTAGCTGGTCAGTTACATACCCCATTTACCCCATTATTATTAGTTTTAAAGAATGACTAAAATAACAACGCATATGTACCATCTGGAAACAAGAATATGTTAAAACACTTCACAAATCAGGAACTACAAGCAAAATTGCTAACATCAGACTCATCACTTTACTATTCAGTTATCAAAAATTCTGAAAATATGTATGCATGCACAACATCTAATCACCTAACTACGAAAAAAGCTACTATCATTACCATGTTTTTGATGTAAGCACAGTATAAAAACAGCCCACTCACCTTTCAAGATAAAAGAAACAAATTAAGGAACCAAAGATTTGCAGTTTCTGCATTATTCCTAGACGTATCCAAAGCATTTCCATTACTCCCATTAACTACTTTTAAAGAAGTTATCTACACTAAATATTACCAGCAATACTGTGCACTGATCAAACTATTTAAAAGCTATATCCTGGGGGAACTAATGTAAACATCTCTGTAGCACTGCTTAAAATCTCATCACACAGCTTCAAATTCACTGGCATATACCAGTGTCAGTGGTGCAAGGTTGTACACTCATATAATTAGATCTCAAAAGTCTATTTGGTTGGTGCATTTTAAAGGTGGTGGCAAGAGACGAACAGAGAGAGGGGGTGAAAATAAGTTTGTGTGCTTGGACAAGTTGAATATAGATGAGGTAATTGGACAACTCAAGCCAATTCAGTTGGTATAGGGCACGGCAGTGATGGGAAGTGGATCTATGGCCAGTTGCAAATTTTGTTGTTTTATTACAGCAAGAGGAGAGATTAGTCCTAAGGGAGGATTGCAGTTCAGTAAGGATAGAGGCACCATATAGGAGGGATGGGATAAGCTAAGTGTTGTTGAGGGTGAACCTAGTGGAGTGAGAGATGTAACAGTTGTGGCAGTAAAGCATGCCTATTTTTTGTGTGTGTTTTTTGATATTTATTTGTAAATGATTATTTACATATATACATAGGATATCATTTACATATGTACATGTTTACATTCTTAGATAAGTACATATTTATTAAATAATACAATTATTTAAATAATTCTTTTCTCATTTTTTTCTACCCAGTCTATTGTTCTTATAATACTTATTAATTTGACCCCTACTCCTTTTTCAATCACCATAACCTGATTTTTCTAAATATCATTTACAATATCCATTTCCCATTAAACATGATTTCATTGATTTTTCCCATTCTATAATACCCACATTACATAAATCACCTTTTTATCCAAATGTAATTTTGATTCTTCACTTCTTTTCCTCTAATGACCTGTTCGATCATATCCATATTTATACAATTACCGCCCTTGAAATCTCTGAAAAGTTTACTGTACATAATTTATCACATACACTTTTTGCTTTTTACATTTTAAAAATCCATGTTCAGTCGTTTCTTCTTCACCACAAAGATATTCCTTCACTTTAATTTGTTGCACAGCATATTAGCTTTTACTGTTTTTTTTTATCCCCAATCTCCCTAAAAGATCTTGACCGTCTAGTTTATCATTACACCATTCTTTCTTTCTTTAACTGATTTAATCTTTTCCTTTGATAAATTGTCCCATGGATTAACAAACAATATTCTTTCATTATATTTTATACCATGTTTTTATATCTTCTTCTATGTAATCAGTCTGTATTTCCCACATTTTTGTGTTTGTTCATACTTCTTTATTTCTTCATTATAATATTATTTTATTCTTTTATTTCTTCTTATTGCTTCCCAAAAATTCTTCATACTTACATTTAAATAATCTTGTTACAAAATTTTCATTGTTTCATTATCCATTTCAAAACCTAATACAAATATAATGATGTACACTATTGGATTTAACATGCCTAGTCCTCCTCCTTTGTTTATATATAACATTCCCCTTTTAACTGCATTTAATCTAAAACCTCATATAAATGAGAACAATATGTCTAAACATTGCTTCTCATATATTATCGAAATCCTAACCACACTTGATAAATATGTTATTTCACCTATTAATACTGAATTAATCAAATGTATGTGCTCTTTTTAAGTTACTCTATAAGAACACACATTCTTTCAATTCCTTTATAGCTGTTTCTCATTGCTTTCTATTCCCTTCTTTATCAAATTGTGTTTCTTATCCCAAAAGTTCTTTCACAGAGAATTTTATACCTGTTATTTTTATTGTACCTCCCAATCCTTTACTTTTATCTTTATTTAAAGACATACTTCTTTCAATCAATTAAATAAAACACATTTTTTCTCATCCATTCCCTGTTTTAGTTGTTATAAGAATATCATCTACATATGATATCAAAACTGGAAGTTCAATGTGTATGAATTACATATTTTGCATTCTTCATCTTATGGTTAACCTCACTAACTGACATTTTCATAACTAAGGCAAGTAAAATGCTACTCACAGGGCGCCCTTGTCTAATACCATTGCTCACTTCTATTTCTTTACTTAACCACCCATTCACTAAAATTCTTACTTTATTATTGCTATACACTGTTATACACACTTGCATAACTTTGTTACTAACATTGTACATCTCTATTATTTTCCACAGTGCATAATGTTGTATGAACCAAACATTTATTAATAGCACCTACCATAGGTTTTATATCATCTCTCCTGTTCAGACTGCCATCAGATATTTCTCTCATCATCATCATTAATAATTCTTGATAATTATTGATACTCTTTCCTTCATATCATATAGGCTTTTCTCCCACGTGGCCTCAACCTGGTCTGTGACATCAGTAGGACTTGCTGGCGGGACAGATTTGTGACCCATGGACTCCCCAACTATGGAGTAGACTCCCTCTCCACATCAAGAAGTGTACCTCTTTACCCCTTTTTAAGCACAACATGGATAACTGGATGGGAAATAGACAATACATCCCTGGGACTCCACACATGTCCCTGATGGACAGGGGCGTCGGGTGCTAATTTGTCTATGCATGCACTAAACTCTTGGCTAGGCTTATAAGAGCCTCAGGGCCAATAGCCTAGTAACTTCCTATGATCCTATGATCCTATTTACTCCACCTTATTCTGAAATCTTTTCTGTATTATTTTCATAAATATCTTATAATCTGTATTATTTAACACTATAAGTCTCCAATTCTTGTCTTGTTTTTCCTCCTTCTTTTCAATATGAATTTTAATATTGCATTACATAGTTCCTTATGATTTAATTACCCATTAAAGGCACTTAACAGATACGTTTTGCCAGTCTCCTAATTTTTTTATACATTTCATATCCAATTCCATCTGGACTAGCTGCTGATTCTATGTTTAACTGTTCAAATGCATTATTTAATTGATATATAGTCATTTGTTTTTCAAATTCTTGTTAACTTATTCAGAATTAGTTTTACTTCCTATGCGCTTGTATATTTCCTCTTTTTCTTTCTAAACATATCTCCCCCGTAACTTAATACATATGTCCATGATCTGATGTTGACTTTTCTTTACATTTTCATTTTTATCTTTCATTTTTCTCACTACTCTACATCCCTTCACTGTTTTACTTAAATATGCTGCTACCACTTCCTTTTAACTTCTAACAATATCTTTGCTTATATCATAATTCCTTGATTTTCCCTGACTTCATTTATAAACCTCTTCCTCTTTTTCATAGTATCCTCTATCATTATTTTCTAAATTCTCCTGAGTCGTTATATGTTTTGACATATTCCTGTTTTACTTCCTTTCTTATTTTACTCTGCCAATGTCAAAAAAACGTCTTATCTTTCCTTTTAAAAATAATACATCATTCTGTCTTAAAATGCCTTCATATGAACATGATCCTTTCATAATTGTACAATTAAATTATGTCCTTTTCTGTTCCATTCTTCTTCATGTTTTCTTTTTATACCCTTTCCTATTTTAATGTATTCTTTATTATAATTTATTTCCATCCATATTGCTAAGTGATCTGTAAAACCTGTTACAATAGCTTCTCCTTCTGCTATACTGATTCCTTCTGATAGTATAAAATAATCAATCTCAGATTTTAAAATGCCTCTTCTATATGTCCATGGTGTTCTATTCCATATTACCAGTCTCCCACATTTCATAACTTCTATCATTTTTCTTATGTGTTTTCCTCTTTTTTTGTACTCGTTGAGTTAGTTAAAATCTCCTGTTTTCATAATACTCATATTTGCTACTACATAATCTAACAACCTTTGAAATAGGTTATTTGTTTGTTTACATATAATGTAAGTGTAAACAGCTATAAATCTATAAACCTTCCCTTGCCATCTTAAGTGTACAACTGTTGATTGTCCTATTGTAACTAACATGACATCTCAGATCTTCAGGACTCTTCTACACAATACCATTATTGCTGAACGCTGTTCATTCCCATATTCCAATCCATACTATCTCTCCAGCCCATATTTTTTTCTGTCAGTAATCTTTTTTTATATATTAGAAACCTTATATCTTCCAGGATAACTATACCTACATCACGTTAATTACACCATTCTAAAATGCCTCTCCTTCTTGTTATACTTTTATACTGTTTGCATTCATTTAAAACATTCTTAAAGTATCCCTTTCTCTTATCCTTAATTTATTTTAAGAGATATAATTTTCTTCTTATACTACTTTTGCTTTTATTGTTTAGATTTAATATTTACCACCAATTTCCTTTCTTCTTTTCTTTTATATTAGTGCCTTTAAATTTCCTTTTTCTGTCTTTTACTCTTTTACCAGTAGAATGCTTTTTTCCTCTTACACTTTTCCAGCTTATATCATCTTTGCCTCCAATGTGAGTTCTATTCCTATTGCCTCCTGTTCTTGTTTTCTTTTGACAACTCCCTTTTCTTTTTTAAAGAGTCATTTTTTATATTTAATTTCCAATTTGTTCTTTATCATTATTTCTCTTACTTGCAATATTTGTTTCATTCTTTTTCTTTATATTCCCTTCTTGTGTGTCCACATTTTTTACATTTATAACATTCAGGTTTACATTTTGTTGCATTGTGCCCTATTTGCTCACGTGTGTAACATTTCTTTTTTTCCCAGTTGTTCAGTAAATGCCCTTCTCTCCCATAAAAAATGTGTTTCGGTTGTCCACAATATATCACAGCAGCCTTGTTTCCTTCAGCATTTATAATACTGTGCACAGTTTTATCCATTTACATTTTTAAAACAACATTAAAATCCCAGCCCCCAGTCCATACACACTTATTATCATACACTCTTGAAATACCCATTACTTCTTTACATATATTTGTTAAATGTCCTTTGAAAGTCTCTTTCCACTGTTGTTCAAAACTGTATGTGTGCTTTCTTTTTCTGTCTCTGGAAAACATGCTTTTACTATATACTCATTCCATGGATTATTGTTGTGTCTTTTTTTTCATACTCACATAAAAACTTTTCCATGCCCTGTACAATCTCAAAAAATATAAAAAGAAGTCTCTATGTATTAGAATAAAATTCTTATCTCTTGTGTTTTCATACCCAAAGGTAATTTTACAGTATCCCATATATTGTATCTTTTCAACCCCTGGCTTATTTTACTTTATACTCTCACAATATGTTATCTTTTTGAAGTGCCCTCTGTCTTATTTTCTTTCTGTCTGTCATAGCTAGTTGCAACTGTGTTAGCATATGTTTTCGTTATCTGAGTGCTGTCCTCTTTCAAAGTAGTTGCTGCATCCTGAACCTGTATTTTTTCCATTATATCTCCCCACAAAACTTAATTTTTCTGGATCACTCTGGTTAATAAAGTAATTTAGTAAATCATCCTGAAACCATCCTGATTGAAGGGTTGTAATGATACATGCTTCTCCGGCTGACTCCTCTCATTTCTCATATAATTCTTTTTGCAAAAACATTTCTGAATCCTCTGTAACATTAGTAACTTATTTTGCTGAGTTGGCATTCACCCTATATTGCTTATCCATTTCGGTCACTGACCTGCCAGTGGCAAGTGTGCTAAGAAGAGGATGTGCACACATACTCATGGCAAAAAATGCATATAAATCAATCGCGTGAAAGGGAAGTGCAACTTGGACAATTGGATGGGAAACCAGAAATTCATCCCTGGTTTGGCACCTATGTTTCTAATGGACACAGGTAACCTGTAAATGGTTCATCTCCCAGGCCCATGCTTACACTTATCAAGGGTATCAGAACTTGTCAGAGATTTGGGATGCATGGCTAGACTTAAAAAGTCCCTTGCAGTCATGAGCCTAGTAAACACCTATGAACCTATAAGTTCCCCTATGGTCTGGACAATTTTCCACCAGAATTATAAATTCCATCTTGGGTGTCCCCTGAAAGAGGCTACTAGCCACGTGAGATGAACCTGGTCAACAAAGGATAAGTTAAATAAATATAGTATTCTATGCTCAAAAACTAACCCTAGATTTAATTCACTACACCATGAGACTTTTTCTCTATCCAAGCAAACCTATTTATCAATTATTGGCTTACCAAATGGTCGGAGCTCCACTTCCTGCAATTAAAAACAAAAACTGACCTTCAACTTCATCGGTTTTATTCATTACATGCAGCATGTCTAGTGAAGTGGAACTAATGGACTTGCAAGTGACCAAAACCAAATATTAATCTGTGAAGAAGATACTGTCTGCAAAAGTACTAGTTAGTCAAATTAAGAAGACAAGAGAAACTTGACTACTAAGACCAAACTAGACCAAACCTTTGTGCTGAATGAGTTAAAATCAGGGCTTTTACCTCTCCAACAAGCCATTCAGCAACTTTCAGACCAGATATTGGATGTGACTACCACCCTAACTGACATTTATAAAAGTATGGAAGCCTCAGAAACTTTTGTATCTGCATACAAAGACAATGTTGTTTCACTCAATCAAATTACCTTGGCAAATAATAAAGACATAAAATCATAAATGATAAACTTCTAGATCTGGAGGCATGGAGCAGGTACAACAATATAATAATCAATGGTCTTTCAGAAGAATTTGAACAGCCAAAACTACTACAAACCCTTCAAAATATCTTCATTAACCTTCTGGATAATAATCCAAGGGCAAAAAAGTACTGTTATTGAAAGACCACATAGAGGTCTAAGGGCTTCAGTATAAATAGATTAACCTAGAAAAAATATGTCAGCATATTAAACTACCAGGATGTGACCACAATGCTTACAGCAGCCATGAAAAAGAGAGAAGTTTTATTACAAGATAACATGATTTAGCTAAGATCTACCTTTGAAACTAAAACAAGAGATGTGAAAGCCAGCATCATTTTATGTATTACTTAACAAAGGTTTTAATTTCAGATGCATTATCCAGCAACCTTGTCTTACAAGCATCAAAATAAAAAGCACTCAATTTCCTCTACTGATGAAGCCAAACTCATATTTATGCAATTGTTTGGTTTTAAACCAGACTGATTCATCCAATATGGTCTCCAGTAACTTATTTGTTTATCAGTTGGGAATATTTCAGCGCTTAGATGGTTAGCCCTCCTTGGCATTTGTTGCTTGAAATCTCTTTGTTATGCAACCATACTTGTTTTGAATCCCTCTTGTTGCAATATTAAACTCCTCCCATGAGGGGCTTACACCATCTTATATTCAAGTTTTGTTTGCAAGTCAAACTCTTTTTGATTAGACATTTCTTGCTTATGATCTAAAATATTTATACAACTAAATCTCTGAATATGTTGGTTTCTTTGTCAGAATGACAATTGGATGAACTGTAAGACTTGCATTATATCTGACTTTTATTAATTTTTCCTTTGTGCATACTGTGACTTGTTTACTTTCATATTAATGTAAATTTAAATAGTATAATGCAGATTATGCAATCTAATTATTCTGTATTGTATGTTTTGTCAAGCCAGATAAAAAGATGGTAGTATATCTTAGTTAATAATTGCTTTGATATTCTATAACTTGCACTGTTTTTTTTTTCTCTAATTTGCCAGTGGTCTTCACAAATGCCTTTACTGTAAACATAATCTTTCTCAAAAAATCAAAGGCATGTTGCAGTTTGCTACTACAATACAGAATCAGTTAGCCAAACTAATTGGGACCTAGAATAGTTCAGATAATTAAACTGTTTGGATAATCGAACATATAATTGAACTGGACAAACAACTTCTAATATCTTGTTTTTTTGCATGCAGAGAATACACTTCAACCATTCAGTGATTCCAGTGAACAATAAAGAATATTTTGCACACATGAGCAGGCTACAAGATAAAAACACACGCACAAGCAAATACATATAACGTTTACGTATTCAGACTTTACGATTTTTCCTACCCAAAAACTTTAGAAGTCTATGTTCAGATAATTTACGTTTCAGATAGTTGACTCTCTACTGTACGTATTCTGTACTGTAGTCATGCACTCTTATCACTGACAGTCTAAGCAGCTTTCTTTCCTTAGCAGTATTTTCCAGATACAATATCTAACTGTCAGATATTATGCTATTACCTGAGCTGATTGTCCTTTGCTCCTTGTAAAAATGCCGATGGCTTATAAGTCCAAAACAGTTGCACCTTTGTACTGAACTTAATACTTAACAACGTGTATATTCCTTACCATTGTGAAATGTATTAAGGTTTTGGCTAAATATTACATTACTTCATACACAGTAAGTTTTTATAAACTACAAGTTGTCTTAAGCTAATTATGGTAGAAAGTTCTACTAGTCATATTTATTATCATATGTATCTTTGAATGTTACTTAAATGACGTGAAATTGTACCTAACTATTTTATCATTCTAGTTTTGTAATTTATTATATTATAATAATTTATTGGGTGGCCACGGTGGTGCAGCGGTTAGCGTTATCACCTTACAGCAAGAGGTTCTCCAGTTCGATCCTTGGCTGGCGTGCCTTCTGTGCGGAGCCTGCATGTTCTCCCTTTGGTCACGTGGGTTTCCTCTGGGTGCTCCAGTTTCCTCCCACATCCCAAAGGTGGATTGGACACTCTAAATTGGCCCTAGGCATGAGTGCGTGCGTGTGTGTGCCTTCCGTGGAAGGTTGGGCACCAGGCTGGCAACTCGACACCATAAAACTCTACTGCCAATCATGAGTGGACAGGTCATCCATTGTGGTGACTCCTAACCAGGAAAAGCTGAAAGAAGAAGAAGATATTATAATGATTTATTCTTTCTGACTTTGTCATTTGACTCTTTACAATTTGCAGTTACCTTTCTGTTGCTCCCTACATTCCCCTCTTGAAACTTCTATTAATACTCATCTACTTTACTATGTTAATTCTATTTTACCTTTTATCCATCAAATACCAACTTTGAAATCTACCTAATTACGACTGTCTCATTCCATTTACTAACCAAATATCCAGTTTTCTGCCAGGTAACTCACAGTGTATTAGGAGTAATGCTGTTGTGAAGTACTTGTTTTGGCAGCTTATTGTAGTTTCTTGCCTACCACGGTTTTTAGTTTAATCAATGTTCACTTTACATTTAGTATCGGATCTCTTAAGGCTTCTCTTGCCACTAACCTATTTGATAAAAAATATCCCTTTTATGTTCTTCTAATTAATGCTTCCTATATGGGAGATTGTAGGGTTAGTTCTAAAGGTTTGTTAGGAAGAGGGTTTTGTTGCGTGCTTATGTCTATTAATTTTACCAACTACTGTAATAATCAGTATAAAAAAATATCTGAATCAATACCCCCATCTTTTTCATATCCATCCCAACCAGCCTTCCTATTTGAGGGTTAAATATTTATCCCTACAGCTCCAAGGACTATTTATATAATCTATCCTTCCGACTTCATTCTAAATGTCTGTCACCCACTATTGTCATCCACATCTGTTCTAGATGTAGACTATTGACTCATGTAATGTAAATGACATTCAACAACTGAAAAAAGGATATTATTCTTATACTTAACCTCAAAAACTATAATCGGTTTCATATAAGGATCACATAGGCAAAGCAACAATGGGGCCACATTAATAAAATGATGGTTAAATCATATTTTAGCATCCAGCAACACTGATAAAAATAAAGGTATTGCTACACTAATTAAAACTTCATCCTAGGGCATCATCTTAGACAGTCGTTAGGACCTTATTGACAGATGCTGCTACTTTCCATATAAAATGCCAACTTTAAAAATCCAGTATTATTCCTAAATATTTACACATTTTGTGACAGTCAACATGAATACATAATGGAAATATATAAGTTATTTAATACATTTAAAAAAATATCTCTTTATCATTGGAGGCTCGAGTCAAATCTGGTATTCCACCTGTGACCCAGGACAAGCAGGAAGTAAAAGGATCTGTCCAGATAAAATCACTTTAGGTAGCAGGTCTTGGACAATCTCCCTCTGATATCCTGGCACAGTTTGTGATTCTGGTACAGAAGACCAAGTTTTTGGTGTTTTTTTTTTATACAAAGATTGATATGTATGTCGAATTTAAGTTTGTCTTCGATAGTGACATCAAGTAATTTTGTATGGGGTTCAGGTCTGATAACAGTATTGTTAAGGGAAGTAATGGAGAAAGAGGATTTATGTTGGGCCAGTGTTTTAGGAAGGAAATGTAACAGTTTTTTTTTTTAGGATTTAATATTAGTTGATAGTCAGTGAGCCAGGTTTTGATGGAGTTGAAAGTGTTTTGTGTAACATAATGGAGTTCTGGGATGCTATGGGTAGTGGTTATAAGAGTTCAGTCATTGGCATATTGTAAGAGTGTAGAGAGGTTAGTAGTGGTGTTTAATGTATTAGTGAAGATATTGAACAAGAGGGGACCCAAAATGGAGTCTTGGGGAATGCCAGTGTTGAAAGGTAGAAGTGGGGAGGAGACAGTTTGCCAGAGTATAGACTGTTGTCTGTTAGATAAGTAATTAGAGAACCAATTTATACAGTGGTTAGAGAGCTGAAGATCAGAAAGTTTAGTTAATAGTATAGGGTGAGAGACCGTATGGAAGGCCTTGGAGAGATCAAGGAATACACAGGAAACAAGTAGGTTGTTATCACAGGCTTCTGCTACTGTTTGGGTGAATGAGAGTAAAGCAGTAGATGTGCTATGGTGGGGTCAAAGGCCATGCAGGGAGGGACTTAGAATCAGTAGTTGGGTGTGGACACATTTTTCAAGAATTTTGGAAAAAGGGGAGAGTATAACAATGGGATGATAGTTGGATGGGTCAGTGGAGTTTCCTCCTTTATGGAGAGGGATAGTAAAAAAAAGGATTTCCATATGTCAGAGACAAGAGCTTCAGAAATAGAATGATTAATTAGACTAGAGACAGGGTCGGTAATCAATTTAGCAGTGATTTTGAGGATGTGGGGAGGTAATTTGTTGATAGAGGGAGAACAGGGTTTGAGTTTTTTCAGCTGGGTTTTGATGAATGCAGTGGGAACTGGTTGTAAGGAGAAAGTATTGGAAGAAGAGGGCCTGGGAGGTACAGTCAGAGAAGAGGCAGTGGGAATTTGTTGGGTTAGTTTTTGAATTGATTCTATAAAGTGTTTATTTAATAGAGTAGCAGTCTCTGTGGCAGTTTGGAGAGGGAAGGGGTTAGGAGTAGAAGGGTTGCTGGGGTAGAGGATTTTATTGATGGTGGACCAAATTTTTTTTTTGGGGGGTGGGGGTTGTGTGGGCTACATTGGTTGGAGAAAAAGAATGTTTTTTTTGTCTTTGATGTGTTTTTTTTGTCTTTGATGATTAGTTTTTTACACTTATTTCAAAGCTCCTTGTAATGTTGCAGTAGGGGAGGAGTTTTGTTTTTATTCCAAGTTTTCCAGGCAGCATCCCTCTGATGCATAATAATGCATATTTGCTTAGTGAGCCAGGGGGCACAGTTTGATTTTACTCTAATTTTTCTGGATGGAGCAACAGAGTTCAGTACATCCAGAAACATTTTGTTGAAAGTAATTACAGCATGATTAAGAGGGAGGTTATGAAGGAAGGTCCAATTGATGTTGGATAGCACAGAGTTGAACTTGTCAGGATCAAATTGTGTCAGATTGCAACATTCTCAGTAATGGTGTTCTTTGGGTGAATGTTTGAAATGTCTATGAATACAGGTAGGGGCATCGTCACTTAAAGTGTTAGGAAGAATGCCAGGGCTATGATAGAGACTTGGATCAGAAGTAAGGATCCAATCTATTATAGAAGCGGTAGTAGAGTTTTTTTTGGTCCTGGTAGGGGAAGATATAAGTTGGTGGAAGCCATGCAGATTGATGCTATGAGTAGGAGATGAGGAGGAGTGTGAAGCCCAATCCATATTGACATCACCCAGTATAATGGTTTCATAGGGGACATGTTGGGTGAGCCAGGAGGGAAAGTTTTCAAGAATAAGAATGTTGTCACCAGGGGGGATATAGATGCATACAATGGCAAATTTTTTTATGAGGGTTGAGATGACAGTTTATAATAAGGATTTCAGCAGAAGCAAAGCTAGGTATGGATGTTGAGAGTGGAGAGAAAGTAAGTTGGCCAGAGTAGACGATGGCAACACCTCTACCTTTCTTGTTTGTTCTATCTGCCCTAAATATGTTGTAGCCTTGAGGTAGGATTTCAGAGTCAGAAATGTGAGGCTTTAACCAGGTTTATGACAGGGTTAGGATATGAGGGGAGTTTAAAGAGATCCAAGCATGCAACATTGTGATTTTGCTGACAATACTTTGGACATTCAGAGATAAAATGGCTAGAGACTTAGGTGAGGAAGAGTGAATTTGGGGTAGTGTCTGCGGAGGTAAGGTAGGGGGTGTTTGTTTGTGTGAAGAAGAGGCTGAAGGTCAAGGGTTGGGATGGATATCACCAGCCAACAGTAGTGTGTCAGGGAAATCAAGCAAAAAGGAGAGTAAGTTTACAGTACAGGGTGTATTATCTGTTGTAGAGGTGGAAAGAGATCCATTTGGAAATCTTTTTATAGTAAAAAGGTTAGAGGGAGAGATTGGAAATAGGTATGGAGAGATTAGAAATGTGGGAGGGTTGATAAGTGAGTGGGAGCTGTCAGCAAGGGTATGTGGAGGGTTTTGGTAATGCAGAGTTGTAGGGTATGATGTTGACAGTGACAGTAGTAGGAGGGGAGGGATAGTAAGGTAAAGGGGTGCCATATTGAAGGAATTAATAGCTGACTGTTAATGTGCAACAGTAAAAGTGTTATGTTTGAGTGGAGGGTAAAGATGAGATGTGGGAGGCTAACAGAGACAGGATGAGGCAGAGTGGTGAAGGGGTAGTATATGATTTAATGCAGAGTCAAAAAGAAGGGGAGTAAAGTAAAATAGGAGAGGAAAGTGGGTTTGGAGGATGTGCTTTTGGGTGGGTGATGGGGATTGACTAATTCACAAAGGGGGAGAAGTGTAGAGAGTATAAACCTAAAGGAAGTGGTGGTGGGTGGGAATGGGGGTAGGGTAGAGGAGTGGAGTGAGCCCAAGCGTAGCGAGGGTGAATGGAGCAGGATGACTCAGCTGGGAGAAGCACAAGATGCAAGAAAAACAATCTATGAGGTAAGTAAGGCAAAAGGTAAATAAGGGAGACACAAAGCTGACTGAAAGGTAAAAAGATGGCATGGAGGTGAGGGCAGGAGAAAACCAGGAAGTAAGTGTATTGATCTTGTAAAAAAAAAGAGAACAAAAAATGGTCTGTTTTTTTTTTCGGGTAGTCACTGGCTTAGCTAGGAGGTCAAGTGCAGCATTTAAACTGGTTGAGGTCCCTTAAGTTGTGTGTGTAGAAAAAAATATGCAGCAGTTTGAAAGCTGCATTCAGTTTAGCAGGGCATGCTCCAAGCAAAACAGTTGCGGGAGCTACAGCAGTCAGAGAACTAGTTTTACCTAGTCAATACTGCCATCTAGTGGCAGACAGGGACATTTGAAGAAAGGATAAAAACAAACATAAAGTAATAATAGTTGGCCAGTGACTGAAGAAAAGAAGGCTATGGGGAGGCTCAGCGTGTGTGCAGACCACTATGCTACAAACAATAATAAATTAAATAGTACTGACAACACAGTAGGCAAAACACCTACTTTATTACACAGTCAGGGGATGTGCTTCCAGTTCTGCTCTTTCTAGAGTGAAAGGCAAGGGGCCCAGTTCCGCAGAAAGTGATGAGAAGATGGTATGTGGTTAGGCAGCTGATAGTCAGGAGGAGTAGAATGCTGACAACTGAAAATAAACAAAAAGCCATTGAGATGGTAAGAAATCAAAGACAAAAGGAGAAGGCAGGCTCCACACATATTTTTAAGATATTTAATTCAAGTTTTAATTAAAACAGACCAGAACAAAAACAAAAAACAAAGAACAAAGCAGATTAAGCACTTTCATCTCCACTCGGGAGACTTCATCAGAATCATCTCTACAAAAAACTTACACTTATTATACTAGTTGATTTCTCTCCATTGGTCAACCAATTAATTCAAAAAATATATATCCCATTAACTTAACCCTTCATAGGTCAGTTGCTTAGTATAACATTGCAATCACAACAAGTATAAATGTCAATGTAAATATATTTACACATATATAGGTATACAAAATACTAATTAAAAAATAAATCATAGTTCCTAAACTACTGTAAAGAATATATTGTGTTATATTATGCAAAACAACTCATATTTCATGAATGCAGACCAAGTACATGTATAAACTAAAACCCTAACAATATAAAATGGTGTTAGCATAATAGCCCACATTTTAATACGGTTAAAAAACACCAATTCTCTGAGGAAAATCAGTGTTGAAACACATGTTAAAAAGTTAATAAGTTAATACCATGTGTATACAAAGATATGTATATAATATATATATATATATATATATATATATATATATATATATACATATTTTATAACTTATACAAAGTATGTTTTAAAATGTGTATATAAATAAATAAATACATAAATAAATAAATAAAAATCATATATACAGTAAAAAAGTTGATAGTAAATATTAAGTATAAATATTGAATAGTAAATATCACCAAGTTAAAAAGTTAATAATAAATATTAAATATTAAACAGTACTGTTAATAAATAAATGGAGTCTGTGAGCACTTTGTATGTTTTTCTTACTATAATTGTCTTTGTGTTAGTGTCCTTAACTTATGAATCACACCTTTTTGGGTTAGCTGAGAGTAATTTCAAAAGGTCTATATTATATCATCAAACGCTTAAAAAAGCGAACGCTGATTGATTGACCTAATTTAAGCGAAAGCTTACAATCTCAAACTGTCAGATCAGCGATTTTTTTTCCCAGGGAAAAAAATCGCTGATCCAAAACACATACACACAACACAAGCACACCAAACAAACAGAAATCCACACACATATACCTAAAATCTGATACCTAACCCTACACTAAACTATGCACACACCACTAACTACCCACTTACCTTAACCCAAACCCTAACCCTAAGGTTCGTCACTATCGCACACTCACCTCAACCGCTCCCTAACCCTAACTCACTTAAATCCGCCCTAACCCTCATGTCCACTCAATCACACACACACCTAACCCAAGCCCTAACCCTAACTCACCTAAATCACCCAAACACTCACATCCACACAATCACACACTTACCTGAATCCGACCGGTAACTTTCCACCATAACACTGAAAATACAGAAGCAACAGAAACGGACAACTGAATTCTTTCCCTAGGAAAAAATTTGAGTTTCTGCTGCTTCGATATTTTGCAGTTTCGCGAAAATAAGTTTGATCAATCAGCGTTCACTTTTTTAAGCGTTTGAGGATATAATATAGACCCATTTCAAAGCAGGGGTGATGGAGACGTGATCATTCAGGCCTGGACTATTACATGCATCCAGCCATAATTGCCAAATCATTTCTCGAAATTCTAATCGGGTCTCCAAATCACCCCCTCTCTCACTATGCTTGACTTCCTCTAACACCCAGAATTTGTAGTCTGCATCTTTACACATCAACAAGTGTCTGTATAGGGAATTATTTTAATTCTCCTTGTTAATATCATGTCTGTGTTCGTATATGCGTAATCTTAAGTTACGCTTTGTCTTCCCAATATAATAAGCCCAACAGACCTTGCAGTACACTAAGTACACTACTCCTTTTGTATAACAATTAGAATATGTTTTACCCTTAATTTTAAAACCAATACTGGGTATGTCTAAATATTTTGTTCCAGCTATGATGGGACACTGGGAACACCTTCCGCACTTAAAGGTCCAAAGTTTTTGACATGTCCCCCCTCTATTATCATCCTTTTTCTTCTCCAGTATATTTTTTAAGTTAAAATTCCCTTTAAAACTGTACCTCAACAGTTTTTGAAACACTTCCACCCTAGCAGGCATCCGACTAAACATACACCAAGTATCATTTATACATTTTTTAATCCAACCTATTTCCGTATAATATGTCAATGTCAAGTAGGGGAGTTGTGTTGTAATTTGTTCAGTATTTCCCAAAATTTTCAAAGATTCACAAAGATTGCACCTGCACTTTTAAAGTTTGTCCTGTTTGTTGCTTTTACCTGTTGTGGCTATACACTCAAGTGCGCTAGCCTGTGTTACATATTTATTGCATTTTCCTGCTGTTTGTTGCAAAAAAAAAAAAAAAAAAAAATATCCTCGTTTCCTGTCTTTCCTGATGTAGAGTAGTCCAAATACAGGCTTTGCTGTATTCTGGACTTGTGGAAAGTTCCTCTGTTGCCCATTTCCTTTCTTGGATAAAGGGAGGCTTCTTTGTTCACCAGTGGCAGTGGGGAGCTTGGAGCAGCCTATCTATCCCTATATGGAGGAGTGTTCCCAGCACAAGAATCTGGTAGTTTACTGGCCATTTTGGGTCAATTTCTAGCTCTTTCAAGTACCCCTATATAAAACCCGCTTTAGCGTGGCTTTGCGCGATTTTGCACATAGCGCAGCATCGGGCAGCGCCGCTTAATTGGGTTTAAACCATTCTCGGCTCCACAAAGTCTGCTCTTCACTTTTTCCCTTAGAACTGATCTAGTTCTCATAATAAACACCCTATTCCCACTCTAAAGCCTGGCACTTGCTCACTAAAGCAATTATATAAGTCAGCACTAAAAAATCAAAAGCACTACACCCTCACAAACTCCCCTTGAGAACTTTGTTCCCCATTGGCCCTTTTTTTCAATTATAAAGGAATTCCCAATACTATTCTAGCATGTCCAAAGGTCAGTTGTCAATCTCCTCTCCAGTCCAGCTGGTGAATCTGGGAATCCTGAGGCAATGTTACAACTGCCTCATGTACACAGACAACCCTCTCCTCCTCCCAACAAATTCCAACACATGTGAGAGATGCAAACATATAGCCAAACTGGAGGCTAAGCTCTCTCAACTCAGTACTGGTGTAATCAGTCAGGAGGAGAAGCAAACCACACTCACTACAATTCCAGTCTCACATAAACCTACCACGACAGCAAACCAAACACATAAACACACAAAAACATACTCAGAGGCTCTAAATAAAAATCTGCCTAAGCAGCAGAGACCTCCAAAGCAGACACCCAAGCAACCGCTACCCCAAAACAAAACACTTGCAACACATAGCTCACAAAGCCAGTGTGCCGAACAGTCACAGCCCTTAAGGATAAACAACACACCTGATACACTTGTAATAGGTGACTCTATCGTCAGGCACACTGACGTCCCGCTCACCAGGCTGAACAAGGAGAAGGTCACAGTGAGCTGCCTGTCGGGTGCTAGGATCCGCCACATAACACAAGCTCTCAGGTCACTCCAAGGCAAGTACAAATATGACTCAGTCATTGTCCATGCTGGTGTGAATGACCTGAGACGTACCTCCCTGGACTACATGAAAAGAGACATAGAGGAGCTCTCTGAGCATGTAGCCCAGGCCGGTATGACCCTGACCTTGAGTAGCATCTTACCCTCACCAAGAATGATGCCACAATATGAAGACAAGATGATCAATTTCAACAATTGGCTTAAGTATTGGTGTCATTCAAAGGGGATCCAATGCCTGTCAGACTGAGATAACATGCTCAACAAGCCACGATGCTTTGCTAGGGACGGCTTGCACCTGTCACCCCTGGGCTTTCGGATAATGGCAAAGGCTCTTGCCACCCCCATAGTGCCTTTTTTAGGAAAGGCTCAAAAGACAAACCCACCTCCATAGGTATCACAAGGGATAAGAAACTAAGAGTAATGCTACTCAATGCCAGAAGTCTAAACCTCAAGATATATGCACTCAAAACTCTCCTTAGCATGGAGAACATTGATATCTGTGCAGTAACAGAAACCTGGTTCAAGGCTCCCGAGAGCACCCCAGCACTACCAGGTTATACCTCATACCATGTTTTTCAGCCCCAAAACTTGGACCAAACCACAAAAGGAGGGGGAGTATCAATATTCGTCAAAGATATCCACACCTCCAGGTTGGTGGCACATCACGAAGCATCAGAGACTATCCATGTGCAACTAACAGTGGGTAAAACTGCCTTCTAGTTTATAGCCTGCTACAGACCACCCTCCCAAACACAGGAACCCCACTCGGCCTTCCTGAGAACACTGGAAAATATGAAGGTCTCTCCAAACACCATTATATTGGGCGACTTCAACTACCCTAACATAGACTGGGAGCATTTACTCTAGCTCCAACACCCTAGCCCAAAGGTTCCTAGAATTTATAAACTCAAATGCTATGGAACAACTTGTTGCCACTCCCACAAGAGGGGAAAACATACTGGACCTGATCATCACCAACATGGGGACTCTATGCTCCAGACCAGAAGTGTATCCCTCACTGGTAAGATCAGACCATAAACTAATCTCACTAGATATTCACATCCCAACCCCAGCCCCTGCCCAGAAAACCACAGTGAAAAACTTCTCTAAAGCAAATTTCACACTCCTCAAAACCGAGGTGGAATCCTTCAAAGCCCCTGGGCCTGTGGAAAATACGGTCCAGACCGCAGAATCCTTTATAAATGCATTCTATGAACACCTTCAGGAATGCATGGATCATGCAATCCCAGATAAAACCAAGACCCAATCCTCCAAAAGTTAGGCGTCCTGTCTGGTGGACCCCAGCCATAAACAAACTATACAATAGAAGGAGGAAGCTACTACATGACAGAGCAAAATCCCAAAAAGGGAAGGCATCTCTGATCAGTATTAGCAAAAAACTACGGCACTCATAAAATCGTCTAAGGCCAACTTCGAGAGAAAAATTGCACAGGACACTAAGGATAATCACAAGGCTTTCTTTAGTTATGTTAGGAACCTGGGTGGGAATTCCCAGATATGCTCAGAATTAGTCCAAAATGACAAAAAATACACCAAACCCTCAGACATTGCCAACATCCTAGCTGACAGGTTCAGTGCAAACTTCTCCCCCCCTTCCCCACAAAAAGGGCAAATATCTATCCCAGCAGAGTGATGCCCCCCTGACATCTCAGATGCTCAGGTAAGAGTCGCCCTCTCCAAAGCAAAAAACCCAGCATCAATGGGACCAGATGGTGTCCCGGGCTGTGTCCTACATGAACTCCAAGAAGAACTAAACCCAAACATAAAACTACTGTTCAATCTCAGCCTTACTACAGGATATGTACCCAAAGAGTGGCGTACGGCAACAGTGGTCCCTCTCCACAAAGGTGGTGCCTCAACGGATCCTGGAAACTATCGCCCCATGTACCTCACAAATAAAGATATTGGGGACCTACAGACACTGGATCCTACCCAGTTTGGCTTTGTTAAGGGCAGATCCTGCCTCTTAAACCTGGTCGATTTCTTTGAAACAGTCA
>NC_056729.1:1733553396-1733568396 GCF_019279795.1 Protopterus annectens | reverse complement strand
GTGAATAGCAATGGGCCAAGTATGGAACCTTGGGGTACTCCGGTAGGGCTAGGAAGGAAAGAGGAGGTGGCTTGGCCCCATTTCACGGCTTGGGACCTGTTTGAAAGGTAGCTAGAGAACCATGAGAGAGTTGTTTGAGAGAGGTTGAGATTGGAGAGATGGCTTAGAAGGTGGGTATCAGAGATGGTATCAAAGGCTTTGGATAAGTCAAGCAGAACAGAAGATACCATATTACCAAAGTCACGGGTGGAGTTTACAGAATGTAAGAAGGAGGGAAGGGCGGAGTTAGTACTGTGTCCTGGGCGGAAGCCGTGTTGGGTAGGAGAGAGTAGCTGGTGTTTGGTAAGGAATGGCAAGAGCTGCAGGTGGATACATTTTTCAAGAATTTTGGAGACGGGGGGGAGAGGATGGCTATGGGGCGGAAATTGAAGACATTGCAATTTTTGCTACCCTTATGAAGTGGAAGAATAAATGCAGAACGCCAAAGTTTGGGAACATAGGATTCACTTAGTGATCTATTGATCAGGATGCTGATAGGCAGAGCAATAGCATCAGAGGCTATTTTTAGGAAGGAGGATGGGATGCTGTCAGGGGCACTGGAGCAAGGCTTAAGTTTATAAAGAAGTTTTTTTATTAGATTGGTGGAGATGGGTTTAAGTTCAAAAATAGGGTGTAAAGATGAGGGAGGGGGAGATTGAGCAGGGGGGGAGGAGGGTTAATGTTGGTAAAGGTCTTAGTTAGCTCAGCGATAGAAGACATAAAGAAGGTATTGAATAGCGAGGCAATTTCGGGGTCAGATTTGCTGGTGTCTGGACAGGGGTTGTTTTTCGTACCTGGGCTGAGGAGGGAATTAATAGAGTTCCAGAATTGTTTGGGATTTTTAGCATGATTTTCTTGTAGTTTGATGTAGTAAGATTTTTTATCTCTAATGACTTGTTTTTTGGCTAGGTTTCTGAATTGTTTATATTTAAGTAGTATTTCTGGCTGTTTATGGTGGAGATAAGTTTTCCATGTTTTATCCCTTTGTAGCATTATAGATTCATAGATTCATAGATTCATAGATTCATAGATTAGTACTAAGCTAACTGCCCTTGTGGGCTATTTTAAGCCCTAGCCAATTATCCCTTGTGAGACTCAAACCCTGTACCTTGTGTTTGTAAGGCAAACACCTTAACCATTAGGCCACCCTCCCTATCTTTTTTGCATCTTTGGTGAGCCATGGGGTGGTCTTAGTTTTGACTTTTTTAGTTCTGACTGGAGCAAGGGAGTTAAGGACAGTTAAGAATGTAGAATTGAAGAAGTCAACGGCTTTGTCTAATGGTACTATTTTTAAAGGGTTCCAATTAGTTTAAGGGAGTTAGAGAAGGTGGTGGGGTTAAAGTTAGACAAGTTACGAGTATGAATGTATTGGTGAGAGTGTGATGAAGTGGGAGTAGCTCAAAGGGTGAGGGCAGGGAGGTGGTCTCCTAATGAGTCAGGAATGACACCGGATTTATGACTTTGTTAGGATGAGATACTAGGATACAGTCAATTATGGAGCCTGGAGGGTTGGTTTTGTTAGGCCTGGTAATGGAGTTTGTAAGATGAGTGAAGTTGAGTAGGTTGATTGTTATTGTGGGATTAGGGCTGATGATTTTTTCCCAGTCAATATTTACATCTCCCATGATGCAGATTTCTAGTTTAATATTGGATGAGGTCCAGGATAGTATGTCTTCCAGGGTATTGGTGTTGTTACCAGGGGGAATATAGAGGGAAATAATGCAGATACTTTTATGGGTATTTATTTTTAGTAGGCCAATCACAAGTTCAGCATTAGAGAAAGAGGGATTAGGGTTAGGGTAAGGAGAGATGGACAATTGGTTGGAGTAGATTAAAGCTACACCACCACCTTCTACTTGGGCGGTCAGATCGGAGAGAGTGAAATTTATCAAAATAAATCTCCAAAAATACATCAATGCAAAAAAAAAAAGGATAAAATCTAAATAATCCATTATTTTGTACTTTTGTGTCACAAAATGAATAGATACTTCTTCAGAAAAATGAATGCTCCAGCTAACAGTTTATTGTTTTGAAGATGTCTCTTTACATTTCAGATAAGAAAAGCAATATAAAAGGATTATTTACATTTATCTCGTATTTGTTTGTTATGGTGATTATTGTTAGATATCAGCCATTTACTCAGCTGTTTGAGATGGAGAAAAGACATTTAAATCTATGCACATTTTAGTTCTCTGAATCATTTTTATAGGTTCATAGGTTCATACTAGGCTATCTGCCCTAGGGCATTTATAAGCCTAGCCAGAATGTGTTTGGCTTTCGCCACCCATTTTAAATTTATTTTGCTATGCCCTTTTTCGAGGTTAGTATACTGTGCCTCTGTCTAACAGTGACACAGAAGTGATACCCGGGGTAAACCTACGATCTCCCATCCACTCATCAAGATTCCTCTTGAAGAGAGTCAATGAGGGACTCTGCCTAACCTGGACTGGGATTTTATTCCAGAGTGAAGGGAGCCTCTGGGTTATGAATCTGTCCCTCCAGCATGTCCTATTTATTGCAGTGCTGAAGTTCAAGTCCCTCGAGCATGTAGCTCGATGGGATTTGGATTTTCTGAGGTGCAGCATGTCCATTAATTCTTAACTCCTGAACAGACTGTATAGGTGAATAATTTAATGAAACTGCTTCAGTAGATATACTGAAGAGTAAGAGGTAGGTAGTACCATCATGTAGAGCTAATTGCCCCAGGCTTGTTTTTTTTTTTAGTTATGTATTAATTGCAAATAATGGGGCTGCACATGAATCTGAAATAAATGTTTTGGCACTGACAGCTATTTCACATGCACATGGTCGCTATTATGTGCACTCAGACAGGATTAAAAACATCAGCTCATGCTAGTTTGTGCTACTTAAGACTGCTAGTTATTTCTGAATCCTCCAAACAATCTACAGTTTTGGACAGTTCTTGTAGCACTCCACTGTTACTTGGACAAGATACTCGAAAAGTCATCCTTGCATCTTTTAATGATCACAGTTTTCAGTCTCTATTTCCCCCTTGACAGTAATTATTGTGAAATTCTGCGTGCAAACCTTTGCTACATTTAGACATATGTGTCTTGTATAAATACCTGAGTCATCCCATTATAGCATTTCATTTTTAAATTGAATTGACTTTACTATTTTGTTTTCTGGGTAAATGAACTGGTTCTCAAACCTTCTTCATAGGGTCATTGGTTCATAAGTTTATACTAAGCTACTGACCATTGGGGTAATTACACTCCGAGCTAGAGTTCCTTGGATACCTGTATGGTGAGGTATGTTAGCAAACAGGTTTGTTTGTGTCTTTCGGCTTTTCCTGGTTAGGGGTCGCCACAGCGGAACTCCCGTCCACTAATGATTGGCAGTAGATTTTTACATGCTGGCTTGCCGGGCCTAATGCACAACCTTCAACGAAGGAACACCCATTCACGCATGTCGACACACAGAAAACGCTCTAACTGAGAATTGAACGGTAAGGGTTATGTTTGGATGGCTATATTACTGGGGGATTAATTTACTTGCTGACGAGCTTTGTCCATCAGAGACATGGGGACTACTAGGCGGGATATGAATTTGTGATTTCCCATAAAATACTCAAGGTTTCTTTGAAACAGAGTCAGAGATGAACTCTGCTTCACATAGATGGGGACTTATTCCATGTCACGGAGATCCTTTGAGACACATCTCCATCCCTCCAGTAGGTTCTATTTATGTCATAGACAAAGTTTAGGTCCTTGTATGTAGTGTTCCTGGTACTGTTTGTCTTGAAGATGTGCAAGAGGTCCATCAGTGCTGTGTATGAGGAAGCCTTATATGCCAGGCATAGATCACCTCTCAGTAAGCTGTACAAGACTGAGTACAGAGATGCTGTAGGTCCTTAAAGTGATCTTTGTAGCATAAGGTATTCATACCCTGGATACTGCTGGTGAGGAATTGTTGAGGGCATTCCAGCTGTTGCAAGTGCTGGGTTAGTTACTTACCAAAGGGGGCATTGTACTCAATGATGGGTCTTATAAGGGTGAGTAGAGTGATACTATTACTTCCTAACAAACCTGCAGTCATCACTCAAAACCAAATTGTCCTCTTGTTACAATAAAATAGCCAGATTTGCTACTAGCAGCAAATCCTCAACCCATCACTGTGAATCTCTTCACAAACTAAACTGGCTTGAGCTTCCCAACTACCTCTCCTATACTCAGCTCACCTATGCTCATAAACTCATTTTCCAACCTTTCCTCTGTCCCTCTCTCTCCACTACCTTTAAAATGCACCACACACAAAGGCTTCTCAGATCTAACAATCAAAACCTTATAGAAGTGTACAGACCCCTCCACCCCCCAGGACAATACCTCCTATCGCACTCTCTCGCACGCCTATGGAACTCACCCCCCCCCCATTCGTACCACTACTAGCCTCCCATCCTTTAAAAAATCACTCCACTCTTATCTAACTTCCACATGGGAATGCTCCTGCTCCCATCCCTCATAACTTACACCTACTTCTACACTGTTCCCTTCCTTCTCTCAGATCCCAGGTTACTAACTCCTGTTTCCTTCTCTTATACAACTCCTTACTAGTATCCAGCAACTCCTTTCCTTTCTGAACAAAAAAAAAAAAAAAAATTTAATTAATTAACTTTGATTGAAACAATTTTGATCAGTCGGTTTTACCTCTGTAGTCATCATGCATTTTATGTGTGTATATTAATTTTAGTCTTGCTTACCTCTGTAATCTTCATGTAATCTATGTAATCTATGTTTGTATATTAACCTTTGTGTAATCTGTATGTGGAGCTTTTCTCCCCAGGACTCCATTGAAAACGGGTTTTTAAGGCCCAGTGGACTATCCTGGTTAAACAACTGCAAATAAATAAATAAAATAAAATAAATAAAATTGGACTTGGATACATACCTTTGCTAATGAGTTGGGCCGTAACTCAGGTCTCAAAGGAATTGTTAAGTTCAGTACATTTGGACAGTTTATGGTAGCTAATCAAGTAGCAGATTTTTAAGATGTAAGAGGACACTGGACTATCCAGAGAAAGCCCACACTGTCCCTCTTCCTCTAGACAGCATAGAGTTTTAGTTTTGCTGCCTTACTTACTACAGTAGCTGCAGGCCACAAACATTCAGATGGGTTTTGTATTTTAACTTCATCTCTGGCTTGTAGTTTAGTGCTCTTTGCAGTTTCCTCCATAACAGAATTTTTTTTTTTTGCTCATCTCTCTCAAACATTTGCTTTACTTTGTGTTGATTTTCAGGCATCATTAGCTCATAGAAAGCTGGTGATCTGCTTTTCAAACTTCTGTAACAATTTGGCTACTGAGAGAATGATTGTCTGCAGCAAAATATTTGCACATTGTTAATTGCAAGAAGCCAATCCTCACAGCTAGCACCCCGTCATGAGATTTTTCATGGTTTGGATAATTTTATCCACTCATCCATTTGACAGGGGATTGTGCAGACTTGGCATGATGGACATGAATTTTGACTCCCGGCACAAATCTTCTGAATTCCTAAAGTTATTTCAAAGGTTCACAGGTTCATAGGCTAGTACTAGAGTTTCTGCCCTGCTAAGCCTTGTTAAATTTCCAGTTTTGTGCTTGGAATTACCCGTTTCATTTATTGTTTAGATTCATTGACTGTATTTATATTATTTCTAACAGTAATAACTAGGATAATATACATCCCATAAATATTTATTAAGTCCCCAATAATGGGTTTAATAGGAGCTGCTTCTGTCAATTAGCAGTACAGGAGGGATCCCGGGGATAAATGTTATATTACCCAGCCATTGATCTGAGATGCACTTGAATTTGGACAGGGATGAGCTTTGCAGACAGGCAAGCCTCTTCCTGAGTAATGGTATCTTGTATGAGAAACACCTATCCCATGGACTGATGTCTATTGATGTTGCAGAACAGGTTTAGATCTCTGGAACAAGTGTTTCTGATGCCGCTACACTTTCTGATGTGTTCTAGGTTCATCAGTACAAGGACAGAGGATTCCTTGTATGCCAAACACAGGCCATCATTCAGCAGTCTGTAAGAGACTGACTATAGCAACAGGGCTTCGAGGTGGTCCGTGTAGGAGAACGTATTGCAGACCACTGAAGGATAAGGAAACCTGAGGTAGTCCCTGTCCTAAGACTGTAGAATAGAATGCACTAATCACACCTGTATGCATTGTATATGCCAGTTTGTCTAACTTCCGGAATGTGAAATAATAATGTATATGTTTGAGGTATTTGAAGTGGAACAAATGAGTACATATTCTACTTTGTGGTCATGCTATTTCTGGGTATATACTACTGTTTCTCCTGGATTACTGACGTGTTTTGCATATACAGCACAACTCCGGTATTCATGCTGATAAACAAACAGCTCTTCCAGTGAATGTAAATCACCAAAAGTAACTCACCGTAACCACGTTCAGCACACAGCGTGTTTTGTATAACATATGCCACAAATCTAGGTATCATGGAAATAAACTGACAACTCCTCCAGTGAATGGAAAAACATTTAAATCAATTTGCTCAAATCATGATCAGTGAACTGCACCCCCCCTGACTTATGTACACCTACTCCAAATGGAGAAATGAGAAACCACCATTGTCGATGAAAGTGATTTCAGCATGTTAATTCTGACCTACTGCCCAGCTGTAAAATGCTTCTTAGTTTAGGTCAGCATTCCCAATCAGTGCACTGTTTTTCCATAATTTCCATAATTTCTTGCATTGTCAGTACCATGATGAATGCTCACTGGTAACATACAGCCGGGTCTATGTTCATCCACTTAATGGAAAAATCGCCTAACAGCATTATATCAAAAATGGCATTCAGCAAAACCCCTCATGTGTGGGGCTGCACCCCCCACACCCCTTGCTAATTATATAAACCAACTTTGAGACTGCACTACAATGGGGAAAGGGCATTATGCGATCTTAGTTGAAAGACTCGATGAATGACATGCTCAGTGAGACATACTGTTCTATGCTTTTTCCATTCAATAACTGGACATAGACCCCATACAGCCATTGCCTATATATACCTTCATAACGTACTAATTTTCCTCTCCAATGAAATGTGACATTAAGATCATGTTGTTTGTTGTACATGTTCCTCAGGTTTATTGTATGTTCCCAGCCATGTCCATCCTTTTTCATATGGTCAGTCCTAAACCTTCATGCAAATGATAATCTAGCTAAACTAACACTACAATAGCGTGAGGCTCAATTATAACAAAGGTCAAGCACTCTCTGCTTAACGTTTAAGATTAGGTCATAACCTAGGCACTCAAATCTGCCATTACTGACCAGCAACCAACAGCCACAATTTATTTTTTCCCTCTGTTTGTGCTGGTAATGGGTCCCTCTTATAAACTTAGAAATTCACCTTCAGAGTGAAGTTTGAGAGGTGAATCTTGGCATCCACGTTGAGAACATATAATTAAGGTTATGATGGAAAAACCAAAAAACCCAATGTGTTTTGCTGGCTTTCAAAGCCTTAAAACACTTAGCAAGTACTGCCAGAAAGAGAGTGTAACTCAGTCTCATATGTTTACACTCACCTTCCATACATCTCAACCATCCAGATTTTCACAGAATATCCATATTTTTGCCTTATATGTTTGGTGTGTTTCTAATAAAATCTGTGGTTTTCTGACAAATCAATGAGGACTGAAGTTACTAAATAATGACATACATTTGAGTTTCACACTTCATATCCTTCATCAAATGTATTCAAACATAAATCCTGTTATTGTAGCAAATTCCACTTTTTTTTAAACTGACTTGCCAAAATATTTGATCAAGTCTGAAACCTTAAAATAGGAGATTTGAGATGGGAATAATATTACAACCTTTGTTTTGCTTCTTATATCGTCAGAAGAACTGCAATCTGGTATATATATATTTAATTCAAAATACGTCTACGCTTATTGTCAACCACACAATTTACAAACTTTGTTCTGCCATAAACATAAGGCTTGTAACAAACTGTAGTCTATATCAATCATAAATAACCTGTTTTATTTTCTTGCCTCAGATGTAACAATGTATGACATTTTTATTTTACTGTTTAATATTTCGGCTGCGTATTACTCTGTCACAGATGCAGGTTGTCGAATGCGTCTTTGTCAAACTGAAAAGCATGAAAAGGCAAAGTAGAAAAGTGGCTTTTCAGCTAATTCTTTCTCTGGGAAAGAATTCATTTGGCCACTTTCGCTAATTTGCCTTTTTGGTACTGTAATGTGATCTCAGAGTTGGTATATTTAAGTAGAGGGGTGTGGGGGTGAAGCCCCCCACATTATGTAATGTTTGCTGTTTTGAGGTTTTGACATTGTAAGCTTTCACTTACATGGGGTCGATTATGTGTCGTTCACTCTTCTGAGCATGCGATATCATAATATAGACCCAATATTTCTTTATCAGGTGCAAAAAATGTTTTTATCAAATTGTGACTACCTTATATTGATATAAATGTATTTATTCCAAATGACGTGCATCTGGAGCATTTCTCCCTGGGCCTCCACTGAAAACAGGCTCTGTGGAACCTAGTCGGACTTTCCCGGTTAACAAATGTTAAATAAGTAAATAAATAAAAATAAATAAATTATGCTTATTGTATAAAACTTATGTATTGTTTTACTGTTTACTTGTTTTATTGGGACCTCAGCTGAAAAGGGGCAGCTTGTTTACCCAGTCGTGCCAAACTTTTTAGTAATTCAGTAAATAAATATGTAAATAAATGAGTCGCTCTCACAGAGGGCATGAATAGGCATGAATCCATATTTTTTTTTTTTGTGAAGTGCAAACTGAAAGCAGAGTGAAACTTCCAAATGAGCAGCCATTTTATAGAGGGAGGCATGTGGGCTCACATTTACAAAGCTGCCTGCAGTCCTCAATAGCTAACACTGCCTGTATTTAGATCCATTTACTGACTTCACGGGGGAAAACAGTACCACTGTACATTACACAGCACACTGATGCGGAAGTTTATTTAATACTTGTACACAGCTCCAAAGACCAAGTTCGCAGTGGAGATCCAAATAAGGGTCCAGACCAAGACTCAAAACCAATATTTAATAGATAGTCCACAAACGCTTTACACACAAACGCTTTACACGCAACATACGTTTTCGAAACGTCTTCTTCAAAGTGCAAATATAGAATGACAACAAAATACTCTTGAATAAATATGCCTATTCTAAATTAATTAACCAATAAGAATATAGTCAATTAAACAATGAAATATAATTGAATTGTTTAATTTGAATTGTACGCAGCTACTTCTGTTCATATGCAGCTTCAGAACCATTGCTACGAGTTTAACATTTTAGTAGATCAGATACTGAAGTGGTTTTCTAACACTGTGACTTCTTCTCTTGATACTGATTTTTGGTTTATTGGCATGTAAGACTCACTAAACTGCAAAACACAAACATCACAACATGGGTCAGAGAAAAATTCAAGACTGGAAACTGATCAATTCTTCAGCCTAGCAGATTAACAAAGCGATTGCCCAAAACTTCATAATCCGGATTCATTTCATTAGGAGTGTCAGTCATAGTTAGTAAATAGGCATAAAATCCAGGAGACCATTAAGAAGCCTAGCTCAGCTTCCCAATTTCCCCAAAATGCTGTTTTATTTAGTGACTTGCTCATGGTCACACAGTAGGTAATTTAATTTTTTTGGGAATCAAACCCTGTAGAACAGAAAGAAGCTTGGCAACAGATGATGGTCTTAGCCCATCTCCAGCTGTCAAGATCTGCCTTTAGCCATTGGAAGTCTACACTCAGGTGCTCAGACTATCTTCTGCAAGAAATCCCCAAATCAGTTCTTGAACTCAAAGTCAAAGTCAAAGCAAACTGTATTGTCATTTAGAACTACACGTGTAGCCTAAACTAAATTTTGTGCATCAGCTCAAAGGAAAGTGAAACAACACACACAAGTACAGGAATAAACATAACTAACAAATACAATACTACTCCCAATACACACAAGAAAGAGCAAGGACATTTACCAACACTAATATACAAAAGGAATACCCTCCCCTGAGTTAAATTACCTACCCTGTTTAAAGTAAAGCAAAACACACTACATTTGTCTAATTTTGCACTTGAGTGAGTTAAAAATACTGACTATGGGTATAATAAATAAATGTTGCACTTACTTGGAATATATGTAAGGATATAGTGCACAAATAAATAAAAATTGACTTACTATGTGTCCAGACCCCTAGGACTACTGCACGAGTTCAGAAGTCTAATCACTGTAGGGTATAAACTGTTACTGAATCTTGTAGTCCTGCAGCGGATGCTGCAATATCTCCTGCCTGATGCCAGTGAAAGTGAGCCTGTTTTACACATAATAAAGGCAGAACAGATTCAATGTTACAGAGGGATAAATCTTTGTGAGCAGATATTTAATAAAACAGATAAAGTGTGTGACAGGTGTAAATACAGATTAACACTGGACGCAACACTCTCTCATACAACCAAAACTAATCCTATAGAGGTTGTCAGAAACACTTGTACCACACCTACTACACAGGGTAAAGACCCTACACATAAAAGTACTTATGTTAAGGCACTTACAGATAACCTTCCTAAAACACCTAGACCTGCACAGCACAATCAAAACAAGGGTCCTCAGCCATCACATAAACACTGTGTTAAAACACCACCCACAGCTACACACAGTAACACTGCATCCAGTGCCTCAACTGCTACACTGTGTTAAAACACCACTCACAGCTACACACAGTAACACTGTATCCAATGCCTCTACTGCTACACTGTGTTAAAACACCACCCACAGTTACACACAGTAACACTGTATCCAATGTCTCTACTGCTACACTGTGTTAAAACACCACCCACAGCTACACACAGTAACACTGTATCCAATGCCTCTACTGCCACACTGTGTTAAAACACCACCCACAGCTACACACAGTAACACTGCATCCAGTGCCTCTACTTCAACACTGTGTTAAAACACCACCCACAGCTGCACACAGTAACACTGTATCCAATGCCTCTACTGCTACACTGTGTTAAAACACCACCCACAGCTACACACAGTAACACTGTATCCAATGCCTCTACTGCTACACTGTGTTAAAACAACACCCACAGCTACACACAGTAATACTGTATCTAATGCCTCTACTGCAACACTGTGTTAAAACACCACCCACAGCTACACACAGTAACACTGTATCCAGTGCCTCTACTGCTACACTGTGTTAAAACACCACCCACAGCTACACACAGTAACACTGTATCCAATGCCTCTACTGCTACACTGTGTTAAAACACCACCCACAGCTACACACAGTAACACTGTATCCAATGCCTCTACTGCTACACTGTGTTAAAACACCACCCACAGCTACACACAGTAACACTGTATCCAATGCCTCTACTGCTACACTGTGTTAAAACACCACCCACAGCTACACACAGTAACACTGTATCCAGTGCCTCTACTGCTAAGCCCTTAAGGCAAATCAGGGCAGAGCCAAATTTCATGGTCATTGGTGATTCTGTAGTGAGGCACACCCATATCCCCCTCACTGCACTGAGTAGGTAGAGAGTGACAGTAGCTACCTTTCAGGGGCTAGGATCCATCAAGTCATACAGGCGCTCAGGTCATTGAACTACCAGTACCAGTATGTCATAGTCCATGTGGGTGTTAATAACCTGAGACATACCTCCCTTGACTATATGAATCGAGACATGACTGAGCTCACTGACTGTGTGTCTCAGGCAGGTATGAACCACGCATTGAGCAGCACACCATCGTCTCTAGAAATGATGCTACGATACCAACAGAAAATGATTAATTTTAAAAATCTGCTTACCTTGTCAATCCAAGGGGTTAAAATATTTGATGGCCTGGGAGGATATGGTTGCCATGGATGGACTGCACTTATCCCTACTAGGATTTTGGATATTGGCAAAAACCCTTTCCACACCCATAGTGCCTTTTTCATGCAATGCAAAACTGATAAACCTCCTAACTTAACTGAACCTACAAAGGAATCTCTGAGGTTGTACTGTTCAGTGTTATTAGTCCTAAAAGGAAACTCCACTCCTGCAAGACTTCCTCTCCCTGGAGAGTGTACACACCTGTGTAGTAATGGAGAGATGGTGCAAAGTCATGGAGAGTACCCCGGCAATGTGAAGGTATAATGTCTTTCACACCTTCAGAACAGCTATTGCACAGGAGGGAACTAAAGGTGGAGGAGTGTCAGTCTATATTAAAACCAGCCTCACATCCAGACTAGTTAAAGTGTATAACCCATTAGAACTTATATACGTGCAGTTCACCATAAACAGGATCTCATACGATATCCTTGCAACCTATAGCTTCCCCACCATGTCCCAGGGATCCCATACTACCAATCTAAATGCACTAGAGTCCCCACTATTCAACCCAATACGATATTCATGGGTTATCTCAACTACCCTACCTCTCTATAGATTGGGAATCCTACACCACTTTTAATGTACAAGCCCATCGATTCATAAACTTTGTTAATACCAACATCCTGGAACAGTTATTCCATTCTCCTACCAGGGTACAAACATCCTTGACATTGTACTCAAGTGATGTTCTTACCCAATGTAATGTCTTTGCGCATCAGATCTGAAGAGAAAGCAGTATTGCTTGAAATAAAAATTAAATCTGGGGATCCAGAGAAACTGAAAACCTTTAATAACTATTCCAAGGCTAATCTCTGTCTACTAAGCAACACCTTGGTTAAATTCCAAGCACCCCCAAACCCAGTAAACTCCATAGGATATGCTGAACTATTTACAACATTCTTGTACAGTCATATTGATAGCAGGGGTCTATATTATAAACCTGAAAGCTCTAAATAGCGAATACATCTACATCGACACATAAAGGTCGATGTACAAAAATAGCGAAATACGTAATCGGCGAAAATGAAGACGCTGAACGTATTTCGTTAACTCAACAGTGCCATGTAGGTATGTTCAAACTAACTAAATTAAATTAAATGAACATACTTTTGCAGGGGCAAGCCCCCCTACACCCCCCACCCCCCAACTTAAATATACCAACTCCAAGACTGCACTACAGTGGAGAAAAGGATATATTTCTGCTGCTGGCCAAGCAAATATGTTCAGCGGTTTCATTTTCACCAATTACGTATTTTGCTGTTTTTGTACATCAACCTTTATGTGCCAATGTATTCGCTATTTAGAGCTTTCAGGTTTATAATATAGACCCGATAGCTGTAAAGAGCAAACTGTGCCCACTTGTACTAAAAATAAGAAAAACTCAAAAGACAAGTCACTCTGGTGGAATCGCAATACCAAACGATTTTGGCCAAGTTAGGCGGAACAAAGCCCTACATACTAAAAGCCCCCTGAACAATATAAGCAGGTAGCTAAGAGGGTTCATTAATACTTCAGAGGCTAAATCTGAAGTAAAACCAGCTTCTCTGGGAAAGGACAACCACAAAGCTTTATGCAGCTATGTTCATAACCTCAGGGAAATACGCAACAACTAGCAGAATTTATTGTAAATGTAATCACCCACAATGAACCATAGGCCATTGACAACATTTTGGCTGACAGGTTCAGCTCAGATTTCTCCCCTCACTCCCGCCAAGAGTCCAAAGGAAATGCAGCATGCCACAATCCCCCAACCATTACTAGGGATCATCAATGCACTTTCCAAGGCCAAAAATACTGCATCAATGGGCCCCGATAACATCTTGAGTTACTTAATAAATAGTATGAAACATGACCTCTCTGGTCCATTTGAATTACTTTTCTTCTGCAGCCTACAATCAGATTTTGTACCGAAGGAATGGAAGATCGCTACTGTCATTCCCCAACACAAAGGAATTCCAACCATTTATCCAGGTAACTACAGGCCAGTAAGTCTGACCAGCTTAGTATGTAAGGCCATGTAAAGAATCGCCATGGACATGATAAATGAGGACATAGGTAACCTGTAAATGCTGGACCCATCACAGTTCGGTTTGGTTAATGGAAAATTATCCTATTAAATCTGGTGAACTTTTTGAGAAGATCACCAAAGCAATGGATGAAGGCAAGACTGTCCACACAGCTTACCTTGACCTGGCCAAGGCTTTTGATACTCTACCCCACTCAAGCATTATAGACAAGCTCACTGAATTTAGGTATAAACCCTTTTAATACCCACTGGATAGCCAATTGCCTTACTAATAGGACCCAGAAGGTCAAAATAAGTAAGACTACCTCCTCCAAGAGGCCAGCGACTAGTGGAGACCCCAGGGCTTGGTACTGGGCTCGGTCCTTTTTTGCATCTATTTCTCTGAAATGTAAGCGAATGCTGAAGGTTTATGGCTAACTAAGTTTGCAGATGATTGCAAGCTGGGGGGCTATCACTGACTCCCCTGCAGACACTGTTGAAGAAGGTCTATCTCTGATTAACAAATGGTACCAAAGCCATGGTCTTGCGCTCAATGCTAAGAAATCCATAATTGTACCCTTTGGGAAATCAACCATTCCAGCTTATTACCGTGTTGAGAGTACACTCCTAAGAGTTGACCCTGTGGTCAAGGATTTGGAAATGCATATAGACATTAGTCTTACCTTTGACCACCACGTGGTCACAGTGGTGAGGAAATCATTTTATGTTACACAACTTATAAGTAAGGGCATGATATCTATGTCCAAAGAGGTCATTATCTCACTGTCCTCTGCCCTTATCAGAACAATCCTACAGTACAGTGCTCCCTTCGGTATGTACCTGACCAGGTATGTGCAGCAACTCGAGCAACCCCAGGGATTCCTTACAAAAAGAATACAAAGTAACAAACCTGCCTTATGCAAAGCACATTAAAGTCCTTCCCCTCTACTCTGTTTCCTATAAGGTGATCTATGCCTGGCTTACAAGACATCAGGAAACCCCACACTTGTGAATCTCCTATATAT
>NC_056729.1:1733515896-1733548396 GCF_019279795.1 Protopterus annectens | reverse complement strand
GTCTCAGTGAGGCCCTTTTGTAGGATGTCCACATCATTAGGAGTTTCGATTATGGCTCCTAGTTTGCAGTCATCTGTGAACTTCATTAGCCAAAGACCTTCTTTGTTAGCCTGTACTTCAGAGAAGTAGATACCAAACAGGAGAGGACCCAGGACTGAATCCTGTGGTACTCCACTTATCACTGGTCTGAAATCGGAATTGGAGACTGCTACATTCACAGTGTGGGTTCTGTCAGTGAGCCAGTTGGGAACCCATCTTGTGACATAGGGATTATGCCGAGTTTATTGAGTTTATCTATAATTCCAGAGTGGGGGATAGTGTTGAAAGCCTTGGCAAGATCTAGATAGGCTGTGTGAACCACCTTACCCTTTTCTACAGCTTTGGTGACTGCTTCAAAGAAGTCTATCAGGTTTAGGAGACATGATCTGCCTTTTACAAACCCGAACTGGGTGGTGTCCAGAGTTTGGAGATTACCAATGTCTTTGTTTATAAGTTCCATGATGATACATTCCATGGCCTTGCAGACCAGGCTCATCAGGCTAATGGTGCGGTAGTTCCCGGGGTCCGTGGTGGCTCCCCCCTTGTGGAGTGGGATAACCTTCGCTGTGCGCCATTCAGCAGGCACAAAGCCTGAGGTGAGGCTATGATTGAACATGGTACTTAGGTGGGGTGTCAGTTCATTCTGTAGTTCATGAAGAACGCAGCCTGGGATGTTGTCTGGTCCCATGGATGCTGTGTTCTTGGCTTTGGAGAGTGTGTTTTTTACCTGTGCAGATGTGATTACAGGAACTTTGCATTCTTCCGATATAGAGTTGAGATCTTTAGGGGGTGATAGCGGGTAAAGTTAGCACTGAACCTATCTGCCAGGATGTTGGCAATATCAGTTGGGTCTGTATATTTAGTGCCATTGTGCTGTAACTCAGAGCAGATCTGAGTGTTGCCATTGAGATTCTTGATATAGCTATAGAATGCTTTGTGGTTGTCTTTAGAATCAGTGGCGATTTTGTTTTCATAACTTGCTTTGGAGGATTTTATCAGGGATCGCAGCTTCTTACTGAGGCTGACAAGGGAGCTCCTCCACTCATGGGATTTTACTCTCTTTTGCAACAGTTTCTTCCTTCTGTTGTACATTTTGTTTATGGCAGGGGACCACCAGATTGGCTTCCTTTTTTTAGAGGACAGTGTCTTGGTTCTGTTTGGGATAGCACGATCCATGCACTCATGTAAGTGCTTATAAAGTGCAGTCGTGTAGGATTCAGTAGTCATAACTGTATTGTCCATCTGCTTGGGTGTCATGAAGTTCACCACTTCTGTCTTAAGAAGCATGAAGTTGGCTTTGGAGAAATTTTTTACCATGGTTTCCTTAATGGAGGGTGGGGGCAGGATGTGGATATCTAGGGTAATTAGCTTATGGTCGGATCGGACCAATGAGGCGTTGACTTCAGGTGTGGAACACCATTCACTCATGTTGGTAATGACTAGATCTAGGATATTGTCAGCCATAGTGGGGGTGTGGATAAGTTGATCCAGGGCATTAGAGTTTATGAATTCCAGAAAGCGTTGAGCGAAGGAGTTGGTACATGAGTAGTTTTCCCAGTTAATGGTGTGGTAGTTGAAATCGTCCTTTATTAGGGTGTTTGGCTGAACCCTAATATTTTCCAGTACATCAAGAAAAGAGGAGTGGGAATCCTGGGCATGGTGGGTGATCTGTAGCAAGCTACAATTTGGATTGCAGTTTTGCCCACAGTTAGTTGCACTTGGATAACCTTGGTTGCATTATGCTGAGCAACTAGCCTGGAGGTGTAGATATCCTTAATAAATATGGACACACCTCTGCCTTTAGTGTTCCGGTCCAGGTTACATGGCTGAAAAGTGTGGTATGAGTTATAGCCTGTTAGTGCAGGGGTGCTCTCTGGAGCCTTGAACCAGGTCTCAGTCACTGCACAGATATCAATGTTCTCTATTTTAAGGAGTGCCTCGAGTGAGTGCATTTTGTGATTTAGACTTCCAGCATTGAGTAGCATTACCCTCAGTTTTTATTTGCCTGTTCCTGTTAATGGTGGTGAATTTGTCATTTGAATCTTGCCTAAAAAAGGCACTATAGGGCCGGCAAGAACCTTAGCCAGTATCCAGAATCCCAGGAGTGACAGGTGCAAGCCATCTCTGGCAAAGCATCGTGGTCTGTCGACCATGTCATCCCAGGCAGACAGATACTGGATCCCTTTACAATGGCATCAAAAGCTTAGCCAATTGTTGAAGTCAATCATTTTGTCCTTGTACTGCGGCATCATTCTGGGTGATGGCAGAATGCTACTCGGGGCTAGGGTCATACCTGCCTGGGCTACAAGATCGTAGAGCTCTTCTATGTCTCTTTTCATATAGTCCAGGGAGGTATGTCTCAGGTCGTTCACGCCAACATGGACAATGACAGAGTCATATTTGTACTTGTTGTGGAGTGACCTGAGTGCATGGGTTATGTGGCAGATCCTGGCACAAGACAGGCAGCTGACAGTAACCTTCTTCTTGTTAAGCCTGGTGAGTGGGACATCAGTGTGCCTGATTATAGAGTCACCTATGACTAGTGTGTTGGGTACGTTGTTTTGCCTTATTGGCTGTGGTTGAGTGGCACACTGAGTCTGCGGGCTATGTGTCATTTGGTTTGTGATGGGGGGGGGGGGGGTTGCTTGCATTTCTGCTTTGGAGGTCTCTGTTGCTTGATCAGATTATTATTGAGAACCTCCGTGAATGTTTTTGTGTTTCTATGTGTGGATTTTGGTGGTGTAGATTTAGTGAGACTATGTTATGAGTGTGGTGTGGTGCAAGTGTTTACCTTCTCCTCTTGATTGTCACGTCTGGTCTTGGTTGGAGAGAGCTTTACCTCCAGTTTGGCTAGATAAGTGCATCTCTCACAGGTTGCAGTGTTAGGTGGTAGGAGGAGAGGGTTGTCTGTGTACATGAGGCAATTTCTACATTGCCCCAAGATGCCCAGATTCATCAGATAAGACAGGAGAGAACACTGGGAGCTGACCCGTGGACATGCCTGAATAAAAAATTATTTTCCTCTAGATAAGTGAGGATAGTGAGTACAAGAGCTGTTTTTCTCTAAGCAAGTGAAGAAAGTAAGTACCAAAACTGTTTTCCTTTAGGTAATGAGGAAGGTTGAGAGCTGTAGTAATTAGTAGGTTATTTAGTGCTTACAACAAGTTCTAAACAAGTGCTGATCACGAATAAGCAAATTCAAGTGCTAAAAGTAAGAATCTGTATCTGGACTAAACTATTTACAGGAAAGGGAGGAAACAAGTGCAAATGCAGGCTTTTAAATCAGAAAGTTGAGAGAGATGGAAAAACTGCCCAAACAGCCAATAACTACAATTTCTGGACCAGAACCACTCTGTGCGCAATTTCTTTCTCTAGCTTTCGACACCAGCCTGCTTTTCTACCTAGTTTGATTTTATCAATACCTGCTGTTAGTATAGAATTCCTGTAATACTACTTTTCATATTCTCCATAGAACAACTACTTCAGTGCCACACCTGACATAACCTGTTTCATTTGCATATTCTTGTCAATTTTAATTTTACTGCACAGCTCTAGTAACTGCTGTCAAGTTTGCTTTAACAGGAATCTCTCGCAGTCAGAACTCTCATACTCCCTGTGATTGCTTTTATGTAATCACCTGACACTGACATTTTATGTAATCACCTGACACTTTGACATTTTATGTAATCACCTGACACTTTTAACCTCCTACCTCTAGTATTCCATGTCACAAATAGTCTGATACCCATATCCAGCCAAAGAATCAGAAACTACAAAATGGGACATATCTCTACCTTTCCAGACTGTGCTAAAGAAAACTATAACTAAATGGAAGAGGGCAAAATACCTCACACTGCCTACCTTGACCTGGCCAAGGAATTTGACACAATACCTGGTTCAGGCATTGTTGACAAACTCAAGAGGTTAAGTACAAACCCTTATGTCATCCAGTGGGTAGCCAGCTGGTTCATAGACAGGACCCAGGAAGTTAGAATGAGGGAGTTCACATTTACAAAAGAGGCAAGTCAGCAGTGTAGTCCCTCAAGGGTCGATCCTTGGACTGCCCCTTTTTCACATCTACTCTGAAGTCAAGGCCAACTTCAAGGGCATTGGGCTGACCATATTTGCAGTTAATTGCAAAGTAGGAGCAGTCATACACTCCACCAGTAACACTAATTTTCTACAGGAAGGGCTGCAACAAACAAATAACGTGTGTCAGAGCCATTTACTAAAACTAAATGCCAAGAAATGCCTAAAATATGCTTCAGGAAGTCATCGACCCTTGGTAACTATCATATTGACAACACATCCTTAGAGGTGACACAGTAGTCAGGGACTTGGGGATACACATAGACAAACACAAACAGTAATCTAGCCTTTGACCATCATGTGTCTAAAGATGAAGAAATCCTTCTATGTTGTACAACTTATAAAAAAGGTATGACATCTAGGTCCAAGGAGGTCAGTGTTACACTATATTTGGCATTCATCAGGCCTAACATTGAGTACATGTCCCTTTGGTATACCTAACCAGGCACATCCAAAAACTGGAACACCTACAGAGGTTCTTCACTAAAAGAATACAGGGTGCGAGTAACACGTCTTGTGAAAACTGCATCAAAGCCCTATAACTGTATTTTGTCACCTGAAGGCTGTTGAGGGGAGATCTATGCCTGGTATATAAGACATTGTTGGACCCCAGCCTAATGGACTTCCTGCATCCAAAACACACAGCACCAGAATTAACCTTTCTGGAGACTTAACCCTTGTACAGAATAATAACAAGGAGCTGCTGGAAGCAGGTATGTATGCCAGAGACTAACTCTTTTATGGAACAGGCTCAACATCCATATAAAACAGAGCTCCTCTCTAATCCAGTTCAAGTGTAACTTGGACAACTGGATGGGAAACAGGATATTCATCCCTGGTTTGGTACCTGTTTCTCTAGTGGACACAGACAACCTGTAAATGGTTCATCTCCAAGGCCCCTGCTTGTAAATGTTTCATCTCCCAAGTCCCTGCTTAGACTTATCAGGGGTACCAGAACTAGTCAGAGATTTGGAACACATGGCTAGGCTTAAAAGGGCCTCACTGATCATTAGCCTAATACATGCCTCTGAACCGATAACAAATGAAATTTTTATGGAAAAAGATAAAAAAACATCCTTAGACACATGAATTTGCTACACAGGAGGTCAAGAAGCTGACTAAAAAGCCTAGTTCCATTTTCCAATTGCCCCAGTGAGCTGACAGGTTAAGGGACGAGTCATGCAGTAGACACATGGAGGCTGATGAAATCAAACTGTGGACTACAAGAAGTAAACCGTAACCTTAATCCTCGTCAGTAAGTGAGAAAAGACTGGGCTTGTCCAGGATTTGAGCTGTGGACCACTCACACCCAATACAAAAAGCGCACCCCTTCAGGCAGCAAGCCAGTCATAATCGCCCTAGTGCTTGTTTCACAACCGCTAAAACATAAGAGCTCAAGACAGCAGTTGCTCATTCTGTGTTGCTCACATCATATAGAAGGATTACAAAGGTCATCAGTTAGCGCTTACTGAGTGGGCCAATAATACAGCCTCATGGAGAAAACAAAGAAGGAGGGGTTTCCACTGCCTGTCAGTTAATATGTGTCTGTGAACTGCAGTGACCTCAGAGCAAAAATAATAAATAGGGTATGGGGGAGAAGGAAGCTTGTTGTTCACAAAATGCTTGCTTTTTCTGTGGCATTTGTTTATAATTTGTCAAGATAAAGTACAGCTATTATAAACAAAGGAGCATAGGAACATTGGTAATAAAACTAGGCAGGTGATCACGAGGACCATAAGATGCCTAGCCAGATACACCTTTAAAGAGACACAGTTTAAAGTTCTTACCACCCTTTTCAAGCACCCATTTCAAGCAGGGTTGTACATGATCCCCCTGGTGTAAATCTGTGTCTACCCATCCAGTTATCAAGACTTGCCTTAAAGGTAGCAAAGCAGTCCTTTGTTTGACCCATAGTGAGAACCTGTTCCATGAGCAAGGAATATCTTGAGTTAGGCGCCTATCTGTCCAGCTTGTCTTGTTTATTTGTTGGTCCAGGTTCAAGTCATTAGTGCAAGTGTTTGTACAGCCACTGATTTTGTGAAGAAACAGGAGGTCAAATAGTACTGGGTATTTCATGGCTCAAACAGTAAGAAGCAGGTCATCTCACAGTAACTAATGGTCACTGAGCATAAGGATAGTCATAATAATCTGTCGGGACAGTTGAAAGATTTAATACTTTAATTTTCTTGGTTAGAAATCTTTGGGGCCATTCCAACTCAGTGCAAATCTATGTACTTTATACCTCAATTATGTGGTATAGTTGTTGGGCTTGTACCGTCTTAGCTAGCATCGAGACTTTTTTTTTTGCCCTTATTGCCTAGTTTGAGGCTGAAAGCATCTGTAAGATCAGGACACTTTCCTATTTATCAAATGAAAATGATTAACTAACTTACCCTTGGTGCAACAAATGCTGCAGGCTAAAAGCTACATTATTTAGAAATATTCATGCTGCCATTCTAATCCCAAACATCTGTACATCTGTTTGAGTTCCAGCATTTTTATTACAGTTATATACAATAAAATGTTTTACTCAAAGAGATAAACCAGGTGCACTTACAACATAAAAACAATCTATTTAAAAATGCATTAAATGAACCATAAAGCCACAATGTTCTGCTGTATGTCGAGTTGTAAACATCAGCAGGTTGCACTTTAGCAAATAAAACATATAATCAATGTTTTTATAATGGGCTATGTGGCTGTTGCATTGGGTCATCCTAATATACCTAATATTTTAAAGAGCAGCAGTGAGTGATATAGGATTGCATTTGTGTATAGGTTGATGAGACACCTTGATGATTATAACACAGGTGCAAGTTTAACAATTTAATCTGACCTCGGCTTTTCATCTTGAGTAACACTTTACATTCATTTTATTTCGGGTTTAGATTTGTATTTAATTTGCTCATTTTGATTTTTCAGCAGATCCATGTCCTTTAATTTAGAGGTTCTGCTTTTCTTCGCACGCATCATGTAAAGTAGCAAACCACTCCTGTTGGTCAGAGTTTGAGTAAAAAAAATTCAGAATGCTAACAATATTCACTTTATGGGGTCAGCATCATGAAACATGATCTGTCGCTGCACAGCTTCTTGTTAAATACAATTTTGTAGTCATGATATATGTAAAATATATAGAGTTGCACTTCATAATCTCGAGTTACTGAAATCTCGAATTTCAGTAACCCAAAATCATGAAGTCTAAAACCAGAATGGCGAAAGTGCATAAGCGTGAATTTGAATATCTCAAATCCGCGCTTATGCATTTACTGTGCATCACGTGTAGTGTTATGATGCCTGAGATTGCAGGTGAGTGAGTGTTTGTGTGTGTTTTTGCACGTTGTATGTGTGGGGTAAGGGTAAGGAGGTGTAAGTGTGAGTGTTGGATTTGTTGGTGTTTGTGTGTGTGATGTGTATTTGTGTGCGAGTGAGTGGGGGATGGCATGGTGTGAGTTTTTTTTTTTTATGTTATGTGTGACCTTGAAGTTGGCATGCATAAGTAGGGGGGGTGTGGGGGGTACATCCCCCCACATGGGTAGTGCAGAGGGGCTTGCCCCCCTGCTTATATGCAGTGTTGAGTTGTGTGGTTTGTGTGCTGTGAGTGGAATGGTGTTTGTGTTATGTGCTGTATGGTGTATGTATGTTTGTGATTTTGTGATTCTGGATTTTGGGTTTAGGTATTGTGAATGATTAGACTTTATAATCTTGGGCAAGTGAATTTCGAGATTTAAGTAACTCGAGATTATGAAGTAGAATCATATATATATATATATATATATATATATATATATATATATATATATATATATAAAACAATACCAATTTCTTAAACAGGTTGACTGACTAGACATGCACTCTGTTTTCAGGGGTAACCTTGGAGCAATATTTGGTTATGTTCCTTGCTGAAGGTTTCACAGTAGGCAAATGAGAGCTGAAGGAATTACTGTAGGAAATACAGCTCACAGCCTTAACCTTCTGAGTGAACTGTCTCTCTCTCTCACACACACACAAACACACACACACACACACACACACACACACACACACACACACACACACACACACACACACACACACACACACAAACACACACCTATCTATGTTTATGTATATATATATATATATATATATATATATATATATATATATATATGTATGTTCATAGGTTTATAGGTTCATAGGTATGTATCTTTCGCCACCCAAGAAAATAATTTTCCTGAGCCCCTGTCGAGCAGAGCCACAGAAATGATCCCCGGGGTGAATTTCCTATCTCCCATCCAATCATCACGATTTTTCTTGAAGAGTGCTAATGAGGATCTTTGTTTGATATAGATAGGTAGTTTGTTCCAGAGTATGGGAAGTCTCTGGGACAGAAATCTATCCCTCCAGCATGTTCTGTTTATTGTGATGACAAGGTTTAGGTCCCTAGAGCGTGTAGCTTGGAGGGATTGAGATTACTTTAAGTGGAGCATGTCCAATAGCTCTGAGTTTGACATAGCTTTGTATGTTAGGCAGAGATCACCTCTGAGTAGGCGATATGTGACGGAGAAAAGCTGGAGTTTTTTGAGATGGTCTGCATAGGGCATCTGTTCGAGGCCGGTAATCCTCTTTGTGAGGTATTTCTGCGGCCTTTCCAGTTGGTGTAGATGTCTTGTAAGGTACATACCAAAAGGGGCGTTGTACTCTATAATGGTTCTAATGAGTGACAAGTAGAGGGGAACAATGACCTTTTTTTCTTGGATGAGAAACTTTTGTGATGAGGTGTGCCACGTAGAAGGATTTCCTGACTACTGTGGAGATGTGATTATCAAAGGAGAGACTACTGTCCACCTGTGTCCCAAGGTCTCTTATCACACTTTCAGTGTTAAATAGACTACAGGCTTCAGGCCATGTCTCTGACACCAGGCATCTGTCTCAGTGAGGCCCTTCTGTAGGATGTCCACCTCATTTGGGGACTTGACTATGGCTCCTAGTTTGCAGTCATCTCCAAACTTCATTAGCCAAAGACCTTCTTTGTTAGCCTGTACATCAGAGAAGTAGATACCAAACAGGAGAGGACCCAGGACTGAACCCTGTGGTACTCCACTTGTCACTAGTCTGAAGTTGGATTTGGAGTCTGCTACTTTCACAGTGTGTGTTCTGTCAGTGAGTCAGTTGGCAACTCATCTTGTGACATAGGGATTTATATCTAGTTTAGTGAGTATAAGTTCATACTAGACTAACTGCCCTTGTGGGCTATTTTAAGTGTAGCCAAATACCCAAAGCAAGAATCAAACCCTGTACCTTGTGTTTGTAAGGTAAACACCTTAACCATTAAGCCAATCTCCCACTATCTATCTATATATATATATATATATATATATATATATATATATATTTCCCTATCTAAAACTATTAAGTAAAGATAAGAGGAAATGTTTGTTAAATTAAATACAAACTCATACATTTGGCTATAAAATTTTTGGGCAAGCTTTCAGAAGACCTATGTTATGGGCCTACAATGCAGGCTTATGAGTATCAAGTAACTGTAGGAAATTATATTTTCTGATAAAATTGCACTTTGGTAGTGGTATTGTGTAAAACAAGAACCAATAGATAGTATATAAAACAAAAAATTGTTGCATTCAAACCAAAATCGTTTTATTAAACCATCAACATGTATGTTGAAGGGTGGCACAATGCCACAGCAAGTAGTGTTGTTGCCTCACAGCAAGAGGTTCTCCGATTTGATTTCAGTTGGGGTGTCTTTTATGTCCAGTCCGCATGCTTCTCAGTGTTCAAGTGAGTTTTCTCTTGGTGCTTCAGTTTCCTCCCACATTACAAAGACAAGCAGTATTTTGGTCGAACACTAAATCGTCAAAAAGTGTTCATGTGTATGTGTGTCATGGAAGAACAACCACATCAGGACTAGCCACTAGCCAGTGCCCACACTGACTCTAGATGATTGTCACTAATGATGTCACAACTGGACCCCATGTGCTCATATGGGAAAAGTTTTTTTTCATGGATGGATCTGTACAGAAGCAAAATAAAATAAGAAATACTAGACAGAAAACAAGCTATCCGCGGTGGTGCAGTGGTAGCGTTGTTGCCTCACAGCAAGAGGTTCTCCTGTTCGATTCTTGGCTGGAGTGTGGGGAGTGCCTTCTGTGCAGAGTCTGCATTTCCTCCCCGCTGTTTGGTGGGCATTCGAAAGACATGCATAAATGGGCGTACCTTCGCTGAAGGTTGAACATTGAGCTGGCACCTTGGCGTTTGTGAAAATCTACTGCCAATCATTAGCAGTCTGGAGTTCTGCTGTGGTGACCCCTAACCGGGAAAAGCCGAAAGACAACAACAACTAGACAGATAACAAGCTGATCAGGTTCATATGATTACAAACAGTTCATCAAAATCTCGACAGCATCAAAACAAGAAGTAGGGCATTTTTCTGATTACACAAAATATTCCCACAAGGTTCAAAACCATAGATAAAACACATGAGGAGAGGGTGGGTTTGGCATAATGGTTAAGGTCTTCATCTCATAGACATGACGTACAGAGTTTGAGTCTGACTTTGTATTATTGGCCATTCCAGGCTTGAAATAGCTCATAAGGACTATTAGGCTAGTATTTACCTATGAACCTATGATGTCATAATAATTTTAGTGGTATAATGTCTGATGACCTAAAAGTCTGACCTCATTTGCATGTTACCCAAGACCATATGTGATACTGAACAGCACATGGAGTTTATAGACACTCCAGACCTTATTCAGACTTATTAACTATCTATTGTAATGGTGGATTTTATCTATACTAAAACTCACTTATTATATTTAATGAGAGAACGTCATTAAGCAATTTTTTTTTTTTATTGTAAATGTCTATGGACTACATTAGTTCAATACAACTCCAACAAGATTAAACAATCTCTTAGATTTTCTTATGACACATGCTTTCAAACACATAACAAATACAGCAATAACTGAACCGTTAAGAATATATAAATATCAGATCATAATGGAATAAGTCTGCTGCGGTAGGGTTGTCGCCTCAGAGTTAACACGTCCTGTTCGATTCTCAGCTAGAGCATCTTCTGTATGGAGACATGCATGAATGGGCATACCTTCGTTGAAGGTTGTGCGTCAGGGCCGGCAACTCGGCACGTAAAAATCTACTGCCAATCATTAGCAGACTGGAGTTCCGCTGTGGCGACCCCTAACCGGGAAAAGCCGAAAGATACAACAATGGAATAAGTTTGACAGCTACACAGCTTTATTGGTTAGGCGTAAATTAATTCAAAAACACTGGAAGATGAACTAATTAAGGCAGTACAGACATAACGCACAAATCTAGTGACTAAAGGTTATGGATGGAGTCCTCTGGAGGCTACCTGTCATAATCATCCTAATAATGAACTGAGATCTTAGATATTAAGAAGTACAAAAGGGAAGGTCCCATACTGGGAGAATTCTTCCCCATAGAAGGTTATATAGCAAATAAAAGGAGATTACTTAACATGTACAAAACATTTCCAAATAAATGAAATGAGAAATATTTGAATAAGAAAACTAAAGACCTACACAGCAAAAATTATGTCAGTAAGACCAAATTTGAATACGTATTTGCTAAAAAATGACAAAAAAGTGGACTACCATAAATATATTAATTAACAATTTACCACTTCCAGCTAAATTTCTGCCTTGAAATTTGGGAATAAAGGGATGCAGAACTCAACAGACTTGGCTATTTTTTTAAATGATCATTTGGTTAATATATTGAACAAAGTAATAAACTTTAGCAGTACAAGTTGCAACACTTTAATCACTTTATAACACGATACCCACTTATTGACAATGGAATTGTCAAGTTGTAACAGTTTAATATCACCTTATAATATATTTGTTTGTGTCTTTCGGCTGTTCCCAGTTAGGGGTCGCCACAGCAGAACTCCGGTCCGCTAATGATTGGCAGTAGATTTTCATGTTCTGGCTTGCCGGGCCTAACGCACAACCTTCAATGAAGGAACGCCCATTCATGCATGTCGACACACAGAAGGCGCTCTAACTGAGAATCGAACGGGCAACGTATAATTGTGAGGCGACAATGCTACTGCAGCACCACCACCGTGGTGCAATATCACCTTATAATATAATGCCCACTTATTGACAATGGAATTATAAAAGCTGCATAAAAAAAGATTAAAAGATCAGGAAATCCTTACCTATCGCACTTATTTAAACTTTAATGCACCATCTTGTAAATATGTTTAATATTTTTAAAGAATGAATATGAATGAAGAGATTAGAAAAAAAACATTAATTGTTTTTATTTTCAAGAGTGTGAGAGCAGGAAAGCCCCCCCTCCCCCCCAAAAAAAAACAGACCAATTAATCTGACATATATTATGGAAAATGTTACAAAGTAAACATGGACATGACTTTGCACAGATTTCTGAGAGATAACTATAACAAATCTAGTAGAAGAATTGCAGTGGACTATGGCCTTTCTGTGATGGTTAGATACCTACACTTAAAGGCCTTTTTATAATGGAGCAACTATCTACAAAACAATCTGAAATAAACTGCTACATTATTCAGTGGGTCACTACTTGGCTAAAAGGTAGTTAAGAAAAAGTTATTGTCTTAACAGTAAGAACAAGATAAGTGCAAAACAATGTCTGGCATGCCTCAAGGTTGTTTTAAAACCAGTACTATTTAACCTTGTTTTGACATCATACCATTGAGTATGAAATTGTTCTAGCATCATTCCACTGAAAATGAAACTGATGGCCCTCAAAATGTGCTGATGACTACAAAATAAGTATGGTGGTAAATTCAGCTGCAGATGTTAAACCATTAAACAGATACACAGATATTAATCTGAGGTAATCAATTTGATCAATAAACGGTGGTTGCAGAGTAGTGCCAACAAATGCAAAGGCATGGCATTTAGTAGGTACATAAACCAGAGTAACAAAATCCTGGGCAGTATAATATTGAAGGTTCTAGATAATATAAATGACATAGGGGTAATCACACAGAAAAAAATTTTGGCGGCTCAAGATAGTGGGCTACATACATGCTGGTTTACAAAGTCCATTGAACATGTGGGAGAAATAGACAAATGTAGGTTTTGTAAAACTGAACTGGAAACAGTCACACACCTCATTGCTGGTTGTGACATACTAATGGCAGAAGGACTCTATACTGAAAGGCATAATAATGTGGCAAGACTGTTGTACTGGGGATTGTGCAAACATTATGATTCTGAAGTGGCTGAAAAGCACTGAAAACATGAGCCACAAAGCATCATAGAAAATGATGAAGTCTGTATCACATGGGATCATCCATTACTAACCATTCAAAAGATAGATGCTAGAAAACCGAATATAGTGGTCGAGGAAAAGATGACAAAAGTAGCATTGATAATTGAAATCGCCACACCCAGTGACTACAGTGTCCTACGTCCCTACATCACAAGATGGATTGCCAACTGGCTCACTGACAGAACTCACACTGTAAAAGCTGCAGACTCCAAATCTGGCTTTAACCAGTGACAAGTGGAGGACCACAGGGTTCAATCCTGGGACCTCTCCTGTTTGGTATCTACTTCTCTGAAGTACAGGCTAACAAAGAAGGCCTTTGGCTAACAAAGTTCACAGATGACTGCAAACTAGGAGCCATTGTCGAGTCCCCAAATGATGTGGACACCCTACAGAAGGGCCTCACTGAAACAGATGCCTGGTGTCAGAGCCATGGCCTCAAGCTCAATGCAAAAAAGTGCATTGTCATCCCCTTTGGTAAAAACTATGTACCCATGAACTAGCACATAGGCAGCAGTCTACTTAATGCCAAATGTGTGATGAGACCTTGGGACACAGGTGGACAGTAGTCTCTTCTTTGATAATCACATTGCCACAGTAGTCAGGAAATCCTTCAATATGGCACACCTCATCACAAAACGGTTCTCATCCAGGAAAAAAGAGGTCATTGTTCCCCTCTACTCATTACTCATTAGACCCATTATAGAGTACAACTTCCCTTTTGGAATGTACCTCACAAGACGTCTGCAGCAGCTGGAAAGCTCACAGAAGTACCTCACAAAGAGGATTACTGGCCTCAAACAGATGCCCTACACTGACCATCTCAAAAAACTCCAGCTTTACTCCATAGCATATCGCCTACTCCAAGGTGATCTCTGCCTAACATATAAAGCTATGTCAAACCCAGAGCTGTTAGACATGCTACACCTAAATAAATCCCAATCCCTTTGAGCTACATGGTCTAGGAACATAAACCTTGTCACCACAATAAACAGGACATGCTGGAGGGATAGATTCTTGTCCCAGAGACTTCCCATACTCTGGAACAAGCTACCCATCTATGCCAGGGAAGGTTCCTCATTAGCACTCTTCAAGAAAAATATTGATGAGTTGATGGGAAATAGGAAATACACCCCGGGGATCACTTTTGTGGCTCTGCTCAACAGGGGCACAGGAAAATAACTTTCTTGGGTGGCATAAACCAGGAAACCTTGTTGGTTAGGCTTACTTATACCCTTGTGCTCATAGCCTAGTACCTACCTACCTATGAAGCTATGAACCTATGTACAAGGACCCAATGACTCAAGTAAGAACAGTGTTCGGTCTCGCAGAGGGGTTCCCAACGGGAGTTGGTATGTAGCAGGGTTTAGATCTCAGTCCACTGCTGTTCATACTGGTGATGGACTACATTAGCAAACAGGTCAGAGGGGAAAAATCAAGAAAGTTGCTGTATGCAGCCAATGTGGCATTACAGACAGACTCTGAGCAAAAACTTCAGCAAAGGAGAGGGGAAGGGAATACAAAACTGAAGGCACGTGGGATGAAACTAAGTACAGATAAGACAGTGGTAATGGTAACATACTAGAAAATCAGGAGAAGCTGAGACCTGAGATACAAGGGAAGACAGTGGAACAGGTTAACAGCTTCAAGTATCTGGGAAGGGTGGCTGAAGAGAAGGGAAGTCTGAATGAGGAGATCAAAGCTAGAATAAGAGGGGCTGCAGCCAACTGGCTCAGAGTGTCAAGTGAGATTTATGACAGAGGAATGCCAAACAAGCTGAAAAATAAGGTGAAAAAACAGTGATGCGACCAGTACTCTGGTATGGTATGGAAACCTTGACCATAAATAGGTTCTTAAGATGTTACTAGGTTAGCAGCCCTAAAGCTCTTAAAAGTCTAGCTGCATTAGTCACAAGTTGCCCCGTCTGTCCTTATTAAGCAAATGTATTTTGCAGAGCTAGTCTATGGTCAACACCAACTCCCCCTGTCCATGATGGAATGGGTGTGGGTGTCACTCCCAAGGAGAATTTGCAGTCAGCCAGTCATTTGTCCAGGTTGAATAGTGTCAGTGAGAAGCTCTGCTTCATGTGAATTTAAAGTTTGTTCCAGAGGAGCGTCAGTCTCTGGGAGGCATATTGGTTTCTCCAGCATGTTTTTTTTCTGTCACAGACTGGGTTAATATCTCTAGAATGAGTGACTCTTGTGCTGTTACATTTGTGTATGTGAAGTATATTTATTCGGGTAGGATCGGAGACTGCCCTGTAGGCCAGGCACAAATCTCTTCTAAGCAGTCTATATTATACACTGTACAGTGACAGAGCTTTTAGTCTACTCACATACGTCATGGTTTGGAGGCCCTGTATTTTCTTGGTGCGGAGCCTCTGTGGTCTTTACAGCTGCTGTAGGTATCTGTTGAGGTACATGCAAAAGAAAGCATTGTACCATATTAATTGTCTGATGAGGGTAAAGTACAGTGAGGTTATAATGTCCTTAGACTTGGATGTGGTGCCCTTACTTATGAGGTGTGCAATTTAGAATGCTTTCTTTACCACAGAGGAAACTTGGTGGTTGAAATTCAGACTGCTATCTACCTGTGTTCCTAGGTCTCACACCACTGGGTTTGAGCTTAGGGTGGTGTTTTCAATACTGTACTTAGCGGGGAATTCTACTTTGCTATAGGGAATAATAATGCAACTGAATGCACCAAAAAAACAAAAGAAAGACGAAAAAGCAAGAAATATGGAAAATGCATAAATATAGTTGCAAGTATAGAAAAATCTTGGAATAACCTCATGTTGATGCAGGAATAGTTAAGGAAAGTGAATTTAAACCTAAAGATGAAAGGTTAATATTGATGGCCGAAGAAATTGGACTGCATACACATTGGTTTACTAAGTCCATTGAACATGTGAGAGAAACAGAAAAATGTAGGTTTTGTAAAACAGAATTGGAAACAGTCACAGATCTTGTTGCTTGTTGTGACATACTAATGTCAGAAGGACTGTATACTGAAAGGCATAATAATGTGGCAAGACTGCTGAACTGGGGATTGTGCAAACCTTGTAATACTGAAGTAGCTGAAAAACACTGGAAACATGAGCCACAAACCATTATAGAAAATGATGAAGTTTATATCACATGGGATCACCCGTTACCAACAGTTCAAAAAATAGATGTCAGTAAACCAGATATAGTAATCCACGAAAAGAAGACAAAAGTAGCACTGATCAATGAAATCGCTACATCCAGTGACTACTGTGTCTTACGTACAAAGAGACACAAAGTCATAAAATACCAGGATTTGCAGGAAGAAACTAAGGCAATTTGGAAGAAGGATACCCAGACAGTTCCATTAGGTCTTATAAAAATAATCTACAATCATATTTAGATTTGTTACCAATACATGTAACTCCATACGAATTGCAGGAGTCATTACTGGGCACATTGCAGGTGCTGCGAAGAGCACTTCTGGCTAACATAAAAGACTGAAACAATACTAATTTCATGAACTTTAATCATACTTTGACTTAGGAATGGGGTCCATTCCCTTCATGGTATTAGAAACCTAAAAGATTTGGAGAAATTAAAAAGAGTTTGACCAGCCTCGAAGTGTACTTGGCTTTAATAAAGATGGATACCCCTCCACCTTTGTTTCTATCTAACTCATTTTGAGGTCTGTATGTATGGAAGACATTATAGCCTCGCATGGCCAGGGTGCTCTACATGGCCTTGAACCATGACCATACTTGTCAACCTCTAACTGCAAGACATCTGGGCAAAACCAGAAATAATAGGGTGACAAAAGTCCAAAAATAGGGACAGAGTTTAAATAATGCTCCTATAAACATAAAAATTTGCAGGAATAACAGGTTTTGTATTATTATGTATTTTCTAAAGTATATAAAGTCTGAAACTCAAATGGCTATCATTATTTAATATCATTTAGGGTTTTCAGTCCTCAACGAATTGCCAGGAAACCACAAATTTTATGATGAGCATACCAAATATACGAGGCAAACATCTGGACATTCTGTGCAAATCTGAAGAGTTGAGAGGTACAACCATGTCTCAGTGATTGCACAGATATCAGCATCTTCCAAAGTGAAGAGTGCTTCCAGGGTGTGCAGTTTCATGTTTAGACTTATAGCATCAAGCAGCAGAACCCTGAGTTTGCCTTGGGTGGATTTTGTTACATCAGAAATTTTGTTGTTTTGCCATTGCCTAAAGAAATATGAGGGAGGCCAGCACCTTTGCCAGTATCCAAAATCCTTGAGGAGACAGGTGCAGACCATCTCTGGCAAAGCATCATAGCCTGTGGAGCATGTCATCTCAAGCTGACAGATACTGGATCCCCCTGGACTGACACCAGAAGACAAGCCAGTTGTTAAAGTTAATCATGTTTTGTTTATATTGTAGCATCATCCTGGGTGAAGGTAGAATGCTGCTTAGGGCTAGGGTCATACCTACCTGGGACAGATAATCTGAGAGCTCAGTCATGTCTCTCTTCATACAGTCCAGACAGGTACATCTGAAGTAATTCACCCCAACATGAACTATGACTATGTCATAACGGTACTTGTTGAGTGACCTGAGTGCATGCGTGATATGACAGATCCTGGCACCTGACAGGCAGCTGACAATAATCTTCTACTTGTCCAGCCTGGAGAGGGCAACAACTGTGTGTCTCACTGTGGAGTTGCCTGTGACCAAAATGTTCGGTTTAGAGGTGTTTTGTCTTAGGGGCTTATTTGTTAAGACACATTTGTATGTGTTATACTGTTTAGCGGTTTCTATTTATGTAATAGTGTGTGCATTTTTTTAGAAAAACACAAGAAGCTCTAGCGGTTGAACTGCAAATGAAATTTTAATGCTTCGGGTACCTCTGATACTACCTTCAGGGAATATTTTGCATTACCAAAGCAGTAAAATTTATACAATTATAAATGAATTAATAAGTGACAATTAACTTACAATAAATCAATTAAAACAAATGATGCTAATATTTGTAACAGTTCTGAATTTGAATATTTGACTGGCTATGGGAGATTGTTTGTACTAAAGGTACCTTATGTCAGCACTTTCATTTCCTCCTAAATCTTCAGTGGTAATCAACACTTTCAAGATGGTACTTTGCAAGCAAGTTGAGGTAGAATTTGCAAAGTTCATAAAGGAAAAAAAGTGTTTTAATTTGAGCAAGGAGAAATGGTCAGCTTTGAGAGAATTGTGTATGTTAAATGATAAGCACGTATTTACTCAAGTTGACAAAGGGGGAAATTGGGTGATTTTGTCCAGAAATGATTACAAGAATATGGCCACGGTTTTATTGTCTGATAGTAACATCTATCAATAGCTTCCTTCCAGTCCTGTGATGGAATTTAACTCTTTGTTGTTAGATCTTTTAGAAAGAGGAGAGCAACTGTTTTTTTTTTTTGTTTGTTTCTTCTGACGTTAGGAGATTACATATTAGGTATCCGAAAAATGCCAAGTTTTTTGTTATTTCTCAGATTAATAAAAAATTGAGAAAGCCCCCAGGAAGACCTATAGTATCTGGAGTAGGGGCTTATCTACAGAATGGGGCCATATTTTTGGATTCCAAGTTACAAATTCACTTCTGAAGAGTTCCATCTCATATTAAAAATACTAAGGAGTTTTTGGACTGTGTGGGGGGGCATTGAATGGCAAACTGATTTTTATTGGCCTTGTGTGGATATCAAGTCATTATATGCCAACATTAACATCAGATGGGGGTTAGAGGCCATCACCAAAATGTTAGGGGAAGGGCCTCGCATTACTTTCATCATCCAGTTGTTAGAGTTTTTTGTCACACATAATTATTTTGTTTTTGACAATGAATTTGTTTTGCAGAATGAAGGTGTTGCCATGGGTGCATCCTTTGCTCCCTCTTATGCTATCTTGTTTATGGCACATTTTGAGAGCTTATTTGGTTAGTCCACTGAATTTTTTTCTATGAAAGTTGTGATGTATAAGCGACAGATAGATGATTTAATATTCATGTGTAAGGGCATTCCAAGGGAGATTGATGCATTTATGGAAGAATTAAGCAAAAATGACTGTGGTTTGGAATTTACTTATAGGACACACAGGCATGAGATATCAAACTGTATGTGGGTTTAAATGGTAAAGGACAGTTTAAACCATTTCATAAGCACACTGCTGTGAACATTTTTTTGCACACTAGTAGCGGACATCCACCACATTTGATCAAGTCATTGCCACATGTGGAGTTCAAGCGCACCTTCAGTAACACTTGTGAAAGACCCCAGTTACTGCTGGAGTTTAGTAAAGTTAGAAATAAGTTATTGGGCAGGGGATATCCTAACTATATACATGAGGCTGAGGCCAAGGTCAAAGGAGCGAGTGGTTCTTTTGGGGTGGATCCCTCTAGTAAGATAAATAAGAGGGCTGCCAGGGGTACATGTGGTAAGTTCATCAGGCACCCCTTAGGACATGGAGATGACTTACATTTTATTAGTAGATTTTTCCCCTTTTTCTGTTATTTTTAGGGATTAAGTCATCAAGCTATGGCCCATAATTAGTAAGGATGAGATCCTATTTGGACATTTTCCTGCAGGAGATTTTTTAATCTGAAAGAGTTGTTAAATTTAAGAAGAGGTCGAAAGAAGAATGGTGAGGTAAGATCTTTCCCTTGCGGTAGGTATAGGGTTTGTAGCAGGACAAAAAAATCTAGGTGGAACATACATTAATGGAAAAAGTATAGCGCAGACAACCATTTTGACTGCGTGTCTTACTGAGTAGTGTATGTTTTAGGCTGTGGTTGTTCTCCCCTCAAGTGGAATGTGCGGCAAACTAAAAGGAGGGTGAAACTGAGAATTTTGGAACACCTTGGAGATTTAAGGAATGAAAGATTGGCTAGTCCAGTTGCTCAGCATTTTTATCCCTTACATAATGGTCTGGCTGACAGTTTTTTTCTTTAGTGTGTTAGCCAGACCACAGTGTGATTTGACAAAAAACAACAATTTTTTGCAGTTAGAAGCCAGGTTCATTATAAATTATGGAATGATATCTCCTCATGGTATAAACTTGGATGTCAATTTTAATATGTAGTAAATTTGAATGGTAGTGTTCAGAATTTAATTGGCATTTATTTCATGAAATATGCCCTGTCTTTTTAAATGGTGTGTTGGTAGGGAATCACTTGGAACACTAGGGATTTGCTTTAATTGATTTATTGTGTGTTGTCACTTATTAATTAATTTATGATTGTATAAATTTCACTGCTTTGGTAATGCAAAATATTCCCTGAAGGCAGTAGCCAAAGTACCAGAAGCATTAAACCTTCATTTGCAGTTCAACTGCTAGAACTTCTTGTGTTTGTCTTCATTATTTTTTGCTTTTTTCAAGCTGGTTTTGTGTTTGTGTTGCATTTTTTTTAGGTTTGAGAGGTCTCTGAACTTTTGGTAGACTTCTAGTGAATACCTCCATGTATGTTGGTCTATGTGTTGTGTCTTTATTTTGTGTGAGAGCTGAAGAGTGTATGCCAACGACCTGTTTGTTATCCACGTTGTTGTTACATAAGAGAAGTAATTCCAATATCACATTTTTATTGTGATATTACTCTATTGTTGTATTAACTCTTCTGAGATGTAATTTTCCTTTTTGGAAGACTGTAATTTATTTTTCTATGACTGGAATTTGTAATTGGAGCTTTTCTCATCGGGTCTCCACTGAAAATGGGCCACTGACTCAGTTAGACCAACCCAGTTAACAAATGACAATAAATATAAATAAATAAATAACAGTGTATTTACATATCTTACACAGGGTAATTGTTTGCTGTAAGTATAAACAGTTGTCAGTATACATGAGGCAATTGCTACATTGACTTAGTATTCCAATGTCAGCCAGTCTGGCTGGAGAAATGATGGGAAACTGTCTGTCCATTGTAGCAGGCTTTTACCATGTGAGCTATTAGGGAAAGGAGTGAGCTATACTGACCAGTTTGTGTAAGGACTATCAAGCTATTAGGGGAAGGAGTGAGCTAGATTGACCAGTTTTTATGCTAGGACTATCAAGGGTTGTTAAATTGAGTGTTGTAGATCATAGGTGTGGCAACGTTGCTCAGTGCGCAACTAAGTTGCCTTTAGCGCTACAAAGAAGCTTGGGAGGATTCCACTGACAGCTATCTAGGAAAAAATTGTGTTTCAAGGCATTTGCATCTATATAGGGCACTGCTAACTCCTGTTCCACGATGGGCAGTGACGAGCAAACTCGAGACTTAATTACAGGTGAAATTAAACAGTTTTAAGCTAACCTACCAAGAAGAAAGCACACAATGAATCTTCCTCCAGCAAACCCCAGCTCAGACAAGGGTATATCCACACTCTTCTGCCACAAGGGTACAGGGTAGCTGATGGCTGGTTTAGTACTCAACCGTAACAAAAACAGGCTAAATTCAGTAGGTCTGACTCTAGTCTATGCTATCTAGTCTGAAAATACAGTTGAAAACAAGTGCAGAAAATATACAGTCACAAAAGTAAAAAAGCAGAAAAAATGCAGTGATGAGATACAATCCAATTTATAAAGTGCAACAGACAAACAAAATACACTTATTTTTCTTGAAACAGAAATTTCAAGTGTCTCCCGCAATCTAAACAGACCAGGCTACCTCCCAGTGCCCTAGATGGAAAATCCACGGACCTCTTAACATTAAAACAAGTGTTTGCTAGACTGTAAGAATGCACTACTTTATCCAACAGCTGGCTAGAAAATCAATTCAGATCAAGTAAATCAGTGGAACACACAATGAGAAGAAAATTCACCTTTTAATTACAAGCAGAAGGAAAGGAAATAAATAGTCTGATATTATCAACAGCAGTACAGAAAGGGAGGAGCTTATTAAGTTTAATTTACAGTGGGGGTGGGCAGCTTAAAATCACCAACAATAAACAGGAGAGGGTGGGTGGGAAACACTAGTAGGGAATCACCCGCAGGGCTTTAGTTTATGTAGGCTTGAAATCTCTTCAGCAAAAGACAAAGGGCCAGAAATTCGCCATGTATTTAAGTATCACTCAAGAGACAATTAACCAATGAAAAATCATGTGAAATGTGCAGCCTAGATAATTTGTGTCTACCTCTCACATAGGACAAAAACACCAGGCCAAGCAGTTTTGTTAAAACAGAAAACAAAACAGTGTGGGTAAAACAGAAAGCAGTTCAATCAGTCACAGACAAAAAATATAGGTTTACTTTTCTCACCCAGCAGGCAATCACCAGCAGTCCTTTAGTTTATGCAGGCTTGAAATCTTTTCAGCAAAGACAGAGCAGTTGAGAAAGACAGAGGTAATGGACATGAAGTTCCTGAGATGGGTGCCAGAGTGCACACTGTGGGTCAGATTTATCTATTTAACATTTGTTAAACAGGAAAGTCTGACTTGGAACAAAGCCAATTTTCAGCGGAGGCCTAGGGAGAAATGTTCCAGATGCATGTTTTTGTAACATGGGAGGAAACTGGAACACCTGGAGGAAACTCATACAAATGCAGGGAGGACATGCAGAGTTTGCAGATTCTGCAGAGAAGGCACTCCAGCCAAGAATCGAACCGGAGAACCTCTTGCTGTGTGGTGACAATGCTACCGCTGCACCACTGTGCCATCCAGAGGAAGAAATGAGGACATCAGAGCAGAAGCCCTAGAAGCTCCATTTGGAGGAAAGGTCAACGAGAACAGGTTACAGTGGTTTGGGCACATGAGCAGAAAAAAAAAAAAAACAGAAGACAATCTGGCAAAGAAGATTTGGGACAAAGAGGAAGAAGACAATAGGAAACAGAGGTGTACAGCAAAGAGATGGATGGATTGTGTGAGAGAAGACTAGTGACAGTCAGGCATGAGTGTTAGAGAATGCAGGAGAGTGTCATTGAACACAGGAGACGGTGATAGCTGACATGACACCCTGATCCCATGTAGTACGTAGGGAAAACGAGGTAGATGATGATAATGTTATGTTATAGGAGTGCATGCCATTTGTATCTGTATTGCTAATTCAGATTTAGTTACCCTCTGTAACACACAAGCCATGCTAACTCAAGGCCTCCTTCAAGAAGTCAGTCAAGTACCATGTCTTTAGAATGGTCCATTTAAAATCACTCAGTGGTTCAGTTTTACACCGTATAAGTTATTTATTAATTTAACAATATGCAAGTTGTTTTAACTTGTTTTTTTTCTTTCATGCCTATTATTTTGCTTTTAGGTCCTGAATGTCTAAAAACAGATATTTATGAGTAGTAGCTGGTTGTGTGCATGTATGTTTAAAGATGTGAATATCATGGAGTAAATCTTGATGAATCAGTGTATGTGATATGTAGCAGGGTTTTCTGCTGGTAAAAAAGTATCATAGAGGGATTCAGTAACATACCAACATGCACTTAAAACATTTTAGAGAGGAGTAAAATGTGTCCCCATGTAGTTTTCTCTCTCTTTTTTATGAAGCAAAAAATAAGTTGGTTTCCTTGCACTATTGTAATAGTTTCTTAGCAGCTTAATGCAATACTGAACTATATTTTATTTTATTTATTATTTTTATTTTGCATTTGTTGACTGGGTTTGTCTGACTGAGCTAACTAGCCCTTTTTCAGCGGAGGCTCAGGGAGAAAAGCTCCACATGTTCTACAGATTACAATTTACAAAAATAAGTGAACAATCAACAACTGGTTCACAGAAAATATTCAAAGCAACATATACATAAAAAACAAGGATTTACTACAGTAAACTAATCATTATGTCTGTCAGATTTAGAATACTACATCATTCAGCAGGACTAACAATAGTTTTGTCACCAGATGTAAAATCTTATATTATGCAGATATGAATATATGTAATGTGCTTATAATAGAGAAGTTAATGTGAGGCAAGGTCTAGAAAGTTATATAAGTTAGGATTAGATAGAGGTGTGCAGTTAGGGTTGATAAGCTGTTTAAGGGGGGTGGGTAAAGAGGCAGGTCCATTGGCTTAACAGGTATTCTTTAGTGACTAGCTTGAATTGATTAAGTTGCTTGAGTGACCTGATCTCTAGTGGGAGTTTGTTTCATGCCTTGGAAGGATTATAGTTATAGAGAGTACAGCCTTTCTTAGTTTTAGGTTTGTGTATTTGTAACAGATCTAGGTTAGAGCTCTGGAGGGATCTTGCAGGTGAATAGTGGGAGATGACAGATGATAGGGTAGGACAGTAAAAAGACTGATAAAGGATGGAGTGGATGATCTGGAGTTGAGGGAGAAGAAGCTGGTGAGGTAGTTCAAGCCAGTTAAGGTGTCTGAGTGAGAGACAGTGATGTGACTTGTAGGTAGATTCAAGTTTGGCAAGGAGTGTGGAGTTCAGGCAACTAAGAATTTGAGAGCCATAAAATAGACTGGGTAGGAGGTAGGCATAAGCAAGAGTTACTTTAGCTTCACTGGTGAGAAACTTTTTGTTGCGGTACAGGAGCCCTAGTTTAGGATGAGTTTTTTTTATACAGTTGTTAATGTGTAGATCGAATTTAAGTTTGTCATCAATGATGACACCAAGGAGTTTAGTGCTAGTTCCCACCTTGATGTGTGTGTTATTGAGGGATAGGATCGTGAAAGTGAATTTAATGTCGTTGTAGTTTTTAGGAAGAAAAAGCAGTAGCTTAGGTTTTTTGGGGGGGTTAAGGATAAGCTGGTTATCAGAGAGCCAGTTTTCTACTGAATTAAAGGGAGTCTGTGTTGTACAGGTGAGTTTGAAAGGAGAGTCAGCAATAGTGATGACAGTCGATTCATCAGTGTATTGGACCACTGATGACTGAGGACAGGAAGAATAAAGATTGGTGAAGATGTTGAAAAGTAGTGGATCAAGTATGGAACCCTGAGGGACACCCATTTTAATTGTGATAGGAGGGAAGAGTGCAAATTGCCAGTTGCTTGAGATCTGTCCATGAGGTAGCTGGAAAACTATGCAACAGTAGCAGGGGAGAAGATAAGGTCAGTTAGTCTGTGCAGCAGGAGAGGGTGAGAGATAGTCTCAAAAGCTTTAGAGAGATCTAACAATAGGCAGGAGACAGGTTTGTTATCTCTGGCAAGGGCTATTGTATTAAGGAATGATAGTAGGGCAGTAGTAGTACTGTGCTTTGGTCTAAAGCCATGTTGAGTAGGTGTAAGCAGAATTTCAGAGAGTAGGTAGTGCATAACTTGTTTACGTATGCATTTTTCTAGAACTCTAGAGAGAGGATGGCAATTGGTCTAAAATTAGTGATGTCTGAGGAGTTCCTCCTTTATGTATTGGTAGAGGGAAGAATTGTTTCCATATGGAAGGGACTTTGGACTCTGAAATGGAGTGGTTCATTAATATAGATACAGGCAGAGTCAGCAGCTAACTGAAGAAAAGGGGAATGAATATTGTTGGTAGAAGCTGAGCAAGGTTTGAGTTTAGAAAGTGGGCATTTGATGTAACTAGTGGGTACAGGTTTGAGGTAAAAAGAATTTGATGAGAGTATAGTGGGATTTGAAAGAGAGAGAGTGGTTTCGAATATCATTAAAGATATATGAATTGGCATTGGGATTAAATAGTTTGGATACAGAGTTAGTGAAATATGTGTTGAAGAAAGAAGCAGTATCTTTGGGAGTGTTATCAGGACAAGGACTGGGGAGCAGGGACTAACATGATGTAGTATGTGGTTTAAGGCGTTCTAACATTTTTTGGGATTAGATTTCAAAGCTGAGGGTGGATTATAGTAGTCTCTTATTTTTATTAATACGCTTTTTGGTCTGATTTCCGAGTTCTTTGTATTTTAGCAAGTCTGCAGGGAGCTTTGTTTTGGTCCATGTTTTCCATGCTATGTCTCTATTTTTCATTAGGATGTGGGTGGCATTTGATAGCCATGGAGATATATTAGATTTAGATTTAATACAGACTGTGGGAAGTGGGGAAAGTGAGTCAAGAATACTGCGAAAGGTGGAGTTGAGAGACAGACCAGCATTGTCAAGGGTGAGTTGGGTAAGGAAATTCCAGTTAACTTTAGAGAGAAAAGATTTATAGGTGTCAGGGTGGAAGTTATTACATATTGCCTTATTAAAAATAATTACTGTACCTTGAAGCATGGCTTATGAACAATACCCTGCATTACTGGTAGCAAATCCTTAGAAATTTTAGAAGTTTTTTTTCCAATATTCTTTACTTTAGCCCATAAATGATGATGTGCTACCATTTGAATAACAATGTACAAAATCTCCCTAACTTACTGGAATATTCTTCAACACTGCAAGCATTAGATAGACTAAAGTTCACTTTTAAAATGTTTAAAAAAAACATTTAACAAAAAAATTGAAATATGGTTTCTATATCCTGAATAAATTCATTTGCCAGTGCTTATAGATACACTGTAGCATTTAATGAGTCAGGTGCTACAGTGTATTTTCACTTTCGTCCAACCTTATGTTTGTGGGCTGTTTTTTTCTTTTTAGTTAAAAAGCTTTGTGAACTTTTTCTTAAAACTATGATCCACATAAATTTACTATTTCCTATCTCAGTGTCACCTTAGGTTAATACGGGGTACGTCCATAGACTTTAATCGGGGGCCTTCTCTCATGCTTGGTGGTGTACCCATTAAATTCTATTTTTGCTGGAAAAAACATAAATTTTATGAGGGACAGATGGAAACTATCCACAAAAATCTGGACATTCTGTGAAAATCTGTACAGCTGAGAGGTAGTGCAATGTATTGATGCCAATTAAAATGATCACAGGTTCAGAGATCAATACTAGGCTAATTGCCAAGAAAGAGCCATTTTAAGCCAAGCCATGTTATCCTGTTAGGTGTTCAAATTGCCCTTACCATGATTTTTCTCCTATACTTCACATTTGTGGATGAATGTGGCTGGGGTCATACTACTGAGTATTGAATGCTGAACCTTCTGCCAGATAGGGAATTTAGGCGCTGACTCTAACTATTGGTAGCACAGCAGGCAGTGCTTGGGTCAATTTCCTTATTCTCATCCATTGATCAAAGTGGCGTTTGAATAGAGAGAGGGATGAGCTTTGTTTTATGTCAAAGGAGAGCATGAACCACAGCAGTGGTATCCTCTGTGGTATGTACCTGTCCCTTCCAACTGCTCTGTTTATGTTGCAGAAGAGGATGAGGTCTCTGGGCGAGGTACTTCTGATACCATTTCCTTGTGGGTGTGTAATAGGTCCATTAGTACTGGGCCAGAAGATGCCTTATAGACCTGGTGCAGATCACTTCTTAATAATCTGTAAGAGACTGAGTATAGCTATAGGGATTTGAGGCAGTCTGTGTAGGTTATGTAGTCTCTGTATTCTCCTTGTGAGGAATCTCTGCAGGTGTTCTAGTTTTTGCATATGTCTGGACAAGTATATACCAAAGTGAGTCTGGTGAGGGCTGAGTATATTGGAGCAAAGACATCTCTGCACTGAGATGCTATCCCTTTGGTTATGTATTGAGCAGGGTCTGTGTCAGATGATTGACTTTTTGGAAAATCAAAAAGAAAAAAAAGAAAAAATATTGAAGAGACTATATAATCGAGTTTCTGAAAACTTGAACATCAAAAAATAAAACAAAAAAAACCAAAATCTACCTTTTTTACATTTTTGCAGGATGGCCCACCTGCACCCCCATGCCCCCCACACCCCATGCAAATTATATATACCAACTCTGAGATTGCACTGCAGTAAAGAAATGGGTAAATTTCCCAATCCTCACAGCACTGCGATCTTCATTCAAAGGCTTCGAGTTTTCAAAAACTAAATCATGTAGTCTCGACTTTATGGAGTTCAAGTTTCTGAAAACTCAATCAACTGAAAGGGACCCACTGAGTAATACATAGGGATTTACTTACAAGAGTGGACACAAGTTGGTCAAATGCAAGGACACTGCTTATGTATTTTTCAAAATCTCTAACTACTATATCAACTCTTAGGGGGGTATTGTCAATGTGGTAGTTACTCGGGGCAGTGATTTTTCAAAAGGATGCAATAATGTACTTTTTGGCATTTAGCTTTAGTCTGTGACTGTGGTACCAGTTATTTGTTTGTGATAAGCCTTCCTGAAGGATGATTGAGTCTTTCAGGGGATTCAGGGACTGGTCTCAGGTTGCAGTCATCCACAAACCTGGTCAACCGAAGACCCTTAACATTTGCTTGGACTTCAGAGATGTAGATGCCAAACAGGAGTGGTCCCAACATCAATTCCTCTGGAACGTTACAAATGATTAGTCTTTCTGTGGGAGCAGCTTCCCAAATCTTGAATTCATGTGTCTCATCTGTGAGTCAGATGGCCATCCAGTGGGTGACGTAGGGGTTTATTCCTAGTTTAGTAAGCTTTTCTACAATACCTGAGTCGGGTATTGTGCAATAACTTTGCCAGGTCTAGGTAGGAAGTGTGTATCATCTTATCTTCATTTATTGCTTTGCTGACTTTTTTGATAAAGTCCTCTAGGTTAAGTAAGCATGACCTGCTTTTGATGACATTAAACTGGAACAGATCCAGTGTTAGGAGGTTTCCAGTGTCCTTATTGATTAACTCCATGAGGTGTCTTTCCATGGCTTTACATATGAGGCTGCTTAGAGTTATGGTTCATTAGTTACCAGAGTCAGTGGATGGCCCTGTCTTATACATGGGTATGCCATGGCTTTACATATGAGGCTGGTTAGAGTTATGGTTTATTAGTTACCAGAGTCAGTGGATGGCCCTGTCTTATGCATGGGTATGCCATGTCTTTACATATGAGGATGGTTAGAGTTATGGTTCATTAGTTACCAGAGTCGGTGGATGGCCCTGTCTTATGCATGGGTATGCCATGGCTTTACATATGAGGCTGGTTAGAGTTATGGTTTATTAGTTACCAGAGTCGGTGGATGGCCCTGTCTTATGCATGGGTATGCCATGGCTTTACATATGAGGCTGGTTAGAGTTATGGTTTATTAGTTACCAGAGTCGGTGGATGGCCCTGTCTTATGCATGGGTATGCCATGGCTTTGCATATGAGGCTGGTTAGAGTTATGGTTTATTAGTTACCAGAGTCGGTGGATGGCCCTGTCTTATGCATGGGTATGCCATGGCTTTACATATGAGGCTGGTTAGAGTTATGGTTTATTAGTTACCAGAGTCGGTGGATGGCCCTGTCTTATGCATGGGTATGCCATGGCTTTACATATGAGGCTGGTTAGAGTTATGGTTTATTAGTTACCAGAGTCGGTGGATGGCCCTGTCTTATGCATGGGTATGCCATGGCTTTACATATGAGGCTGGTTAGAGTTATGGTTTATTAGTTACCAGAGTCGGTGGATGGCCCTGTCTTATGCATGGGTATGCCATGGCTTTACATATGAGGCTGGTTAGAGTTATGGTTTATTAGTTACCAGAGTCGGTGGATGGCCCTGTCTTATGCATGGGTATGCCATGGCTTTACATATGAGGCTGGTTAGAGTTATGGTTTATTAGTTACCAGAGTCGGTGGATGGCCCTGTCTTATGCATGGGTATGCCATGGCTTTACATATGAGGCTGGTTAGAGTTATGGTTTATTAGTTACCAGAGTCGGTGGATGGCCCTGTCTTATGCATGGGTATGCCATGGCTTTACATATGAGGCTGGTTAGAGTTATGGTTTATTAGTTACCAGAGTCGGTGGATGGCCCTGTCTTATGCATGGGTATGCCATGGCTTTACATATGAGGCTGGTTAGAGTTATGGTTTATTAGTTACCAGAGTCGGTGGATGGCCCTGTCTTATGCATGGGTATGCCATGGCTTTACATATGAGGCTGGTTAGAGTTATGGTTTATTAGTTACCAGAGTCGGTGGATGGCCCTGTCTTATGCATGGGTATGCCATGGCTTTACATATGAGGCTGGTTAGAGTTATGGTTTATTAGTTACCAGAGTCGGTGGATGGCCCTGTCTTATGCATGGGTATGCCATGGCTTTACATATGAGGCTGGTTAGAGTTATGGTTTATTAGTTACCAGAGTCGGTGGATGGCCCTGTCTTATGCATGGGTATGCCATGGCTTTACATATGAGGCTGGTTAGAGTTATGGTTTATTAGTTACCAGAGTCGGTGGATGGCCCTGTCTTATGCATGGGTATGCCATGGCTTTACATATGAGGCTGGTTAGAGTTATGGTTTATTAGTTACCAGAGTCGGTGGATGGCCCTGTCTTATGCATGGGTATGCCATGGCTTTACATATGAGGCTGGTTAGAGTTATGGTTTATTAGTTACCAGAGTCGGTGGATGGCCCTGTCTTATGCATGGGTATGCCATGGCTTTACATATGAGGCTGGTTAGAGTTATGGTTCATTAGTTACCAGAGTCGGTGGATGGCCCTGTCTTATGCATGGGTATGCCATGGCTTTACATATGAGGCTGGTTAGAGTTATGGTTTATTAGTTACCAGAGTCGGTGGATGGCCCTGTCTTATGCATGGGTATGCCATGGCTTTACATATGAGGCTGGTTAGAGTTATGGTTCATTAGTTACCAGAGTCGGTGGATGGCCCTGTCTTATGCATGGGTATGCCATGGCTTTACATATGAGGCTGGTTAGAGTTATGGTTTATTAGTTACCAGAGTCGGTGGATGGCCCTGTCTTATGCATGGGTATGCCATGGCTTTACATATGAGGCTGGTTAGAGTTATGGTTTATTAGTTACCAGAGTCGGTGGATGGCCCTGTCTTATGCATGGGTATGCCATGGCTTTACATATGAGGCTGGTTAGAGTTATGGTTTATTAGTTACCAGAGTCGGTGGATGGCCCTGTCTTATGCATGGGTATGCCATGGCTTTACATATGAGGCTGGTTAGAGTTATGGTTTATTAGTTACCAGAGTCGGTGGATGGCCCTGTCTTATGCATGGGTATGCCATGGCTTTACATATGAGGCTGGTTAGAGTTATGGTTTATTAGTTACCAGAGTCGGTGGATGGCCCTGTCTTATGCATGGGTATGCCATGGCTTTACATATGAGGCTGGTTAGAGTTATGGTTTATTAGTTACCAGAGTCGGTGGATGGCCCTGTCTTATGCATGGGTATGCCATGGCTTTACATATGAGGCTGGTTAGAGTTATGGTTTATTAGTTACCAGAGTCGGTGGATGGCCCTGTCTTATGCATGGGTATGCCATGGCTTTACATATGAGGCTGGTTAGAGTTATGGTTTATTAGTTACCAGAGTCGGTGGATGGCCCTGTCTTATGCATGGGTATGCCATGGCTTTACATATGAGGCTGGTTAGAGTTATGGTTTATTAGTTACCAGAGTCGGTGGATGGCCCTGTCTTATGCATGGGTATGCCATGGCTTTACATATGAGGCTGGTTAGAGTTATGGTTTATTAGTTACCAGAGTCGGTGGATGGCCCTGTCTTATGCATGGGTATGCCATGGCTTTACATATGAGGCTGGTTAGAGTTATGGTTTATTAGTTACCAGAGTCAGTGGATGGCCCTGTCTTATGCATGGGTATGCCATGGCTTTACATATGAGGCTGGTTAGAGTTATGGTTTATTAGTTACCAGAGTCGGTGGATGGCCCTGTCTTATGCATGGGTATGCCATGGCTTTACATATGAGGCTGGTTAGAGTTATGGTTTATTAGTTACCAGAGTCGGTGGATGGCCCTGTCTTATGCATGGGTATGCCATGGCTTTACATATGAGGCTGGTTAGAGTTATGGTTTATTAGTTACCAGAGTCGGTGGATGGCCCTGTCTTATGCATGGGTATGCCATGGCTTTACATATGAGGCTGGTTAGAGTTATGGTTTATTAGTTACCAGAGTCGGTGGATGGCCCTGTCTTATGCATGGGTATGCCATGGCTTTACATATGAGGCTGGTTAGAGTTATGGTTTATTAGTTACCAGAGTCGGTGGATGGCCCTGTCTTATGCATGGGTATGCCATGGCTTTACATATGAGGCTGGTTAGAGTTATGGTTTATTAGTTACCAGAGTCGGTGGATGGCTATGCTTATCCCATGGTTTCAATGGGCTTTAGAGGGGTTTTATTATTTAAAGGGCGGTGGTGGTGCTTTGCTTATCCCATGGTTTCAATGGGTTTTTTGGGGGTTAAG
>NC_056729.1:1733477813-1733495119 GCF_019279795.1 Protopterus annectens | reverse complement strand
TTAGGTTAAAACCAGAGTCGGTGGATGGCCCTGTCTTATGCATGGGTATGCCATGGCTTTACATATGAGGCTGGTTAGAGTTATGGTTTATTAGTTACCAGAGTCGGTGGATGGCCCTGTCTTATGCATGGGTATGCCATGGCTTTACATATGAGGCTGGTTAGAGTTATGGTTTATTAGTTACCAGAGTCGGTGGATGGCCCTGTCTTATGCATGGGTATGCCATGGCTTTACATATGAGGCTGGTTAGAGTTATGGTTTATTAGTTACCAGAGTCGGTGGATGGCCCTGTCTTATGCATGGGTATGCCATGGCTTTACATATGAGGCTGGTTAGAGTTATGGTTTATTAGTTACCAGAGTCGGTGGATGGCCCTGTCTTATGCATGGGTATGCCATGGCTTTACATATGAGGCTGGTTAGAGTTATGGTTTATTAGTTACCAGAGTCGGTGGATGGCCCTGTCTTATGCATGGGTATGCCATGGCTTTACATATGAGGCTGGTTAGAGTTATGGTTTATTAGTTACCAGAGTCGGTGGATGGCCCTGTCTTATGCATGGGTATGCCATGGCTTTACATATGAGGCTGGTTAGAGTTATGGTTTATTAGTTACCAGAGTCGGTGGATGGCCCTGTCTTATGCATGGGTATGCCATGGCTTTACATATGAGGCTGGTTAGAGTTATGGTTTATTAGTTACCAGAGTCGGTGGATGGCCCTGTCTTATGCATGGGTATGCCATGGCTTTACATATGAGGCTGGTTAGAGTTATGGTTCATTAGTTACCAGAGTCGGTGGATGGCCCTGTCTTATGCATGGGTATGCCATGGCTTTACATATGAGGCTGGTTAGAGTTATGGTTTATTAGTTACCAGAGTCGGTGGATGGCCCTGTCTTATGCATGGGTATGCCATGGCTTTACATATGAGGCTGGTTAGAGTTATGGTTCATTAGTTACCAGAGTCGGTGGATGGCCCTGTCTTATGCATGGGTATGCCATGGCTTTACATATGAGGCTGGTTAGAGTTATGGTTTATTAGTTACCAGAGTCGGTGGATGGCCCTGTCTTATGCATGGGTATGCCATGGCTTTACATATGAGGCTGGTTAGAGTTATGGTTCATTAGTTACCAGAGTCGGTGGATGGCCCTGTCTTATGCATGGGTATGCCATGGCTTTACATATGAGGCTGGTTAGAGTTATGGTTTATTAGTTACCAGAGTCGGTGGATGGCCCTGTCTTATGCATGGGTATGCCATGGCTTTACATATGAGGCTGGTTAGAGTTATGGTTTATTAGTTACCAGAGTCGGTGGATGGCCCTGTCTTATGCATGGGTATGCCATGGCTTTACATATGAGGCTGGTTAGAGTTATGGTTTATTAGTTACCAGAGTCGGTGGATGGCCCTGTCTTATGCATGGGTATGCCATGGCTTTACATATGAGGCTGGTTAGAGTTATGGTTTATTAGTTACCAGAGTCGGTGGATGGCCCTGTCTTATGCATGGGTATGCCATGGCTTTACATATGAGGCTGGTTAGAGTTATGGTTTATTAGTTACCAGAGTCGGTGGATGGCCCTGTCTTATGCATGGGTATGCCATGGCTTTACATATGAGGCTGGTTAGAGTTATGGTTTATTAGTTACCAGAGTCGGTGGATGGCCCTGTCTTATGCATGGGTATGCCATGGCTTTACATATGAGGCTGGTTAGAGTTATGGTTTATTAGTTACCAGAGTCGGTGGATGGCCCTGTCTTATGCATGGGTATGCCATGGCTTTACATATGAGGCTGGTTAGAGTTATGGTTTATTAGTTACCAGAGTCGGTGGATGGCCCTGTCTTATGCATGGGTATGCCATGGCTTTACATATGAGGCTGGTTAGAGTTATGGTTTATTAGTTACCAGAGTCGGTGGATGGCCCTGTCTTATGCATGGGTATGCCATGGCTTTACATATGAGGCTGGTTAGAGTTATGGTTTATTAGTTACCAGAGTCGGTGGATGGCCCTGTCTTATGCATGGGTATGCCATGGCTTTACATATGAGGCTGGTTAGAGTTATGGTTTATTAGTTACCAGAGTCGGTGGATGGCCCTGTCTTATGCATGGGTATGCCATGGCTTTACATATGAGGCTGGTTAGAGTTATGGTTTATTAGTTACCAGAGTCGGTGGATGGCCCTGTCTTATGCATGGGTATGCCATGGCTTTACATATGAGGCTGGTTAGAGTTATGGTTTATTAGTTACCAGAGTCGGTGGATGGCCCTGTCTTATGCATGGGTATGCCATGGCTTTACATATGAGGCTGGTTAGAGTTATGGTTTATTAGTTACCAGAGTCGGTGGATGGCCCTGTCTTATGCATGGGTATGCCATGGCTTTACATATGAGGCTGGTTAGAGTTATGGTTTATTAGTTACCAGAGTCGGTGGATGGCCCTGTCTTATGCATGGGTATGCCATGGCTTTACATATGAGGCTGGTTAGAGTTATGGTTTATTAGTTACCAGAGTCGGTGGATGGCCCTGTCTTATGCATGGGTATGCCATGGCTTTACATATGAGGCTGGTTAGAGTTATGGTTCATTAGTTACCAGAGTCGGTGGATGGCCCTGTCTTATGCATGGGTATGCCATGGCTTTACATATGAGGCTGGTTAGAGTTATGGTTCATTAGTTACCAGAGTCGGTGGATGGCCCTGTCTTATGCATGGGTATGCCATGGCTTTACATATGAGGCTGGTTAGAGTTATGGTTCATTAGTTACCAGAGTCAGTGGATGGCCCTGTCTTATGCATGGGTATGCCATGGCTTTACATATGAGGCTGGTTAGAGTTATGGTTTATTAGTTACCAGAGTCGGTGGATGGCCCTGTCTTATGCATGGGTATGCCATGGCTTTACATATGAGGCTGGTTAGAGTTATGGTTCATTAGTTACCAGAGTCGGTGGATGGCCCTGTCTTATGCATGGGTATGCCATGGCTTTACATATGAGGCTGGTTAGAGTTATGGTTTATTAGTTACCAGAGTCGGTGGATGGCCCTGTCTTATGCATGGGTATGCCATGGCTTTACATATGAGGCTGGTTAGAGTTATGGTTTATTAGTTACCAGAGTCGGTGGATGGCCCTGTCTTATGCATGGGTATGCCATGGCTTTACATATGAGGCTGGTTAGAGTTATGGTTTATTAGTTACCAGAGTCGGTGGATGGCCCTGTCTTATGCATGGGTATGCCATGGCTTTACATATGAGGCTGGTTAGAGTTATGGTTCATTAGTTACCAGAGTCGGTGGATGGCCCTGTCTTATGCATGGGTATGCCATGGCTTTACATATGAGGCTGGTTAGAGTTATGGTTTATTAGTTACCAGAGTCGGTGGATGGCCCTGTCTTATGCATGGGTATGCCATGGCTTTACATATGAGGCTGGTTAGAGTTATGGTTCATTAGTTACCAGAGTCAGTGGATGGCCCTGTCTTATGCATGGGTATGCCATGGCTTTACATATGAGGCTGGTTAGAGTTATGGTTTATTAGTTACCAGAGTCGGTGGATGGCCCTGTCTTATGCATGGGTATGCCATGGCTTTACATATGAGGCTGGTTAGAGTTATGGTTCATTAGTTACCAGAGTCGGTGGATGGCCCTGTCTTATGCATGGGTATGCCATGGCTTTACATATGAGGCTGGTTAGAGTTATGGTTTATTAGTTACCAGAGTCGGTGGATGGCCCTGTCTTATGCATGGGTATGCCATGGCTTTACATATGAGGCTGGTTAGAGTTATGGTTCATTAGTTACCAGAGTCAGTGGATGGCCCTGTCTTATGCATGGGTATGCCATGGCTTTACATATGAGGCTGGTTAGAGTTATGGTTTATTAGTTACCAGAGTCAGTGGATGGCCCTGTCTTATGCATGGGTATGCCATGGCTTTACATATGAGGCTGGTTAGAGTTATGGTTTATTAGTTACCAGAGTCGGTGGATGGCCCTGTCTTATGCATGGGTATGCCATGGCTTTACATATGAGGCTGGTTAGAGTTATGGTTTATTAGTTACCAGAGTCGGTGGATGGCCCTGTCTTATGCATGGGTATGCCATGGCTTTACATATGAGGCTGGTTAGAGTTATGGTTTATTAGTTACCAGAGTCGGTGGATGGCCCTGTCTTATGCATGGGTATGCCATGGCTTTACATATGAGGCTGGTTAGAGTTATGGTTCATTAGTTACCAGAGTCGGTGGATGGCCCTGTCTTATGCATGGGTATGCCATGGCTTTACATATGAGGCTGGTTAGAGTTATGGTTTATTAGTTACCAGAGTCGGTGGATGGCCCTGTCTTATGCATGGGTATGCCATGGCTTTACATATGAGGCTGGTTAGAGTTATGGTTTATTAGTTACCAGAGTGGGTGGATGGCCCTGTCTTATGCATGGGTATGCCATGGCTTTACATATGAGGCTGGTTAGAGTTATGGTTTATTAGTTACCAGAGTCGGTGGATGGCCCTGTCTTATGCATGGGTATGCCATGGCTTTACATATGAGGCTGGTTAGAGTTATGGTTTATTAGTTACCAGAGTCGGTGGATGGCCCTGTCTTATGCATGGGTATGCCATGGCTTTACATATGAGGCTGGTTAGAGTTATGGTTTATTAGTTACCAGAGTCGGTGGATGGCCCTGTCTTATGCATGGGTATGCCATGGCTTTACATATGAGGCTGGTTAGAGTTAAGGTTTATTAGTTACCAGAGTCGGTGGATGGCCCTGTCTTATGCATGGGTATGCCATGGCTTTACATATGAGGCTGGTTAGAGTTATGGTTTATTAGTTATCAGAGTCAGTGGATTGCCCTGTCTTATGCATGGGTATGCCATGGCTTTACATATGAGGCTGGTTAGAGTTATGGTTCTTTAGTTACCAGAGTCGGTGGATGGCCCTGTCTTATGCATGGGTATGCCATGGCTTTACATATGAGGCTGGTTAGAGTTATGGTTCATTAGTTACCAGAGTCTTTGGATGGCCCTGTCTTATGCAATGGTATGCCATGGCTTTACATATGAGGCTGGTTAGAGTTATGGTTTATTAGTTACCAGAGTCGGTGGATGGCCCTGTCTTATGCATGGGTATGCCATGGCTTTACATATGAGGTTGGTTAGAGTTATGGTTTATTAGTTACCAGAGTCGGTGGATGGCCCTGTCTTATGCATGGGTATGCCATGGCTTTACATATCAGGCTGGTTAGAGTTATGGTTCATTAGTAACCAGAGTCGGTGGATGGCCCTGTCGTATGCATGGGTATGCCATGGCTTTACATATGAGGCTGCTTAGAGTTATGGTTTATTAGTTACCAGAGTCGGTGGATGGCCCTGTCTTATTCATGGGTATGCCATGGCTTTACATATGAGGCTGGTTAGAGTTATGGTTCATTAGTTACCAGAGTCAGTGGATGGCCCTGTCTTATGCATGGGTATGCCATTGCTTTACATATGAGGCTGGTTAGAGTTATGGTTTATTAGTTACCAGAGTCGGTGGATGGCCCTGTCTTATGCATGAGTATGCCATGGCTTTACATATGAGGCTGGTTAGAGTTATGGTTTATTAGTTACCAGAGTCGGTGGATGGCCCTGTCTTATGCATGGGTATGCCATGGCTTTACATATGAGGCTGGTTAGAGTTATGGTTTATTAGTTACCAGAGTCGGTGGATGGCCCTGTCTTATGCATGGGTATGCCATGGCTTTACATATGAGGCTGGTTAGAGTTATGGTTCATTAGTTACCAGAGTCGGTGGATGGCCCTGTCTTATGCATGGGTATGCCATGGCTTTACATATGAGGCTGGTTAGAGTTATGGTTTATTAGTTACCAGAGTCGGTGGATGGCCCTGTGTTATGCATGGGTATGCCATGGCTTTACATACGAGGCTGGTTAGAGTTATGGTTTATTAGTTGTCAGAGTCGGTGGATGTCCCTGTCTTATGCATGGGTATGCCATGGCTTTACATATGAGGCTGGTTAGAGTTATGGTTTATTAGTTACCAGAGTCGGTGGATGGCCCTGTCTTATGCATGGGTATGCCATGGCTTTACATATGAGGCTGGTTAGAGTTATGGTTTATTAGTTACCAGAGTCGGTGGATGGCCCTGTCTTATGCATGGGTATGCCATGGCTTTACATATGAGGCTGGTTAGAGTTATGGTTTATTATTTACCAGAGTCGGTGGATGGCCCTGTCTTATGCATGGGTATGCCATGGCTTTACATATGAGGCTGGTTAGAGTTATGGTTCATTAGTTATCAGAGTCGGTGGATGGCCCTGTCTTATGCATGGGTATGCCATGGCTTTACATATGAGGCTGGTAAGAGTTATGGTTCATTAGTTACCAGAGTCGGTGGATGGCCCTGTCTTATGCATGGGTATGCCATGGCTTTACGTATGAGGCTGGTTAGAGTTATGGTTCATTAGTTACCAGAGTCAGTGGATGGCCCTGTCTTATGCATGGGTATGCCATGGCTTTACATATTAGGCTGGTTAGAGTTATGGTTTATTAGTTACCAGAGTCGATGGATGGCCCTGTCTTATGCATGGGTATGCCATGGCTTTACATATGAGGCTGGTTAGAGTTATGGTTCATTAGTTACCAGAGTCGGTGGATGGCCCTGTCTTATGCATGGGTATGCCATGGCTTTACATATGAGGCTGGTTAGAGTTATGGTTTATTAGTTACCAGAGTCGGTGGATGGCCCTGTCTTATGCACGGGTATGCCATGGCTTTACATATGAGGCTGGTTAGAGTTATGGTTCATTAGTTACCAGAGTCGGTGGATGGCCCTGTCTTATGCATGGGTATGCTATGGCTTTACATATGAGGCTGATTAGAGTTATGGTTTATTAGTTACCAGAGTCGGTGGATGGCCCTGTCTTATGCATGGGTATGCCATGGCTTTACATATGAGGCTGGTTAGAGTTATGGTTCATTAGTTACCAGAGTCGGAGGATGGCCCTGTCTTATGCATGGCTATGCCATGGCTTTACATATGAGGCTGGTTAGAGTTATGGTTTATTAGTTACCAGAGTCGGTGGATGGCCCTGTCTTATGCATGGGTATGCCATGGCTTTACATATGAGGCTGGTTAGAGTTATGGTTCATTAGTTACCAGAGTCAGTGGATGGCCCTGTCTTATGCATGAGTATGCCATGGCTTTACATATGAGGCTGATTAGAGTTATGGTTTATTAGTTACCAGAGTCGGTGGATGGCCCTGTCTTATGCATGGGTATGCCATGGCTTTACATATGAGGCTGGTTAGAGTTATGGTTCATTAGTTACCAGAGTCGGAGGATGGCCCTGTCTTATGCATGGGTATGCCATGGCTTTACATATGAGGCTGGTTAGAGTTATGGTTTATTAGTTACCAGAGTCGGTGGATGGCCCTGTCTTATGCATGGGTATGCCATGGCTTTACATATGAGGCTGGTTAGAGTTATGGTTCATTAGTTACCAGAGTCAGTGGATGGCCCTGTCTTATGCATGGGTATGCCATGGCTTTACATATGAGACTGGTTAGAGTTATGGTTTATTAGTTACCAGAGTCAGTGGATGGCCCTGTCTTATGCATGGGTATGCCATGGCTTTACATAAGAGGCTGGTTAGAGTTATGGTTTATTAGTTAGCAGAGTCGGTGGATGGCCGTGTCTTATGCAAGGGTATGCCATGGCTTTACATATGAGGCTGGTTAGAGTTATGGTTTATTAGCTCCAGAGTCGGTGGATGGCCCTATCTTATGCATGGGTATGCCATGGCTTTACATATGAGGCTGGTTAGAGTTATGGTTTATTAGTTACCAGATTCGGTGGATGGCCCTGTCTTATGCATGGGTAAGACATGGCTTTACATATGAGGCTTGTTAGAGTTATGGTTCATTAGTTACCAGAGTCGGTGGATGGCCCTGTCTTATGCACGGTTATGCCATGGCTTTACATATGAGGCTGGTTAAAGTTATGGTTTATTAGTTACCAGAGTCGGTGGATGGCCCTGTCTTATGCATGGTTATGCCATGGCTTTACATATGAGGCTGGTTAGAGTTATGGTTTATTAGTTACCTGAGTGGGTGGATGGCCCTGTCTTATGCATGGGTATGCCATGGCTTTACATATGAGGCTGGTTAGAGTTATGGTTTATTAGTTACCAGAGTCGGTGGATGGCCCTGTCTTATGCATGGTATGCCATGGCTTTACATATGAGGCTGGTTAGAGTTATGGTTTAATAGTTACCAGAGTCGGTGGATGGCCCTGTCTTATGCATGGGTATGCCATGGCTTTACATATGAGGCTGGCCAGAGTTATGGTTTATTAGTTACCAGAGTCGGTGGATGGCCCTGTCTTATGCATGGGTATGCCATGGCTTTACATATGAGGCTGGTTAGAGTTAAGGTTTATTAGTTACCAGAGTCGGTGGATGGCCCTGTCTTATGCATGGGTATGCCATGGCTTTACATATGAGGCTGGTTAGAGTTATGGTTTATTAGTTATCAGAGTCAGTGGATGGCCTTGTCTTATGCATGGGTATGCCATGGCTTTACATATGAGGCTGGTTAGAGTTATGTTTCTTTAGTTACCAGAGTCGGTGGATGGCCCTGTCTTATGTATGGGTATGCCATGGCTTTACATATGAGGCTGGTTAGAGTTATGGTTCATTAGTTACCAGAGTCTTTGGATGGCCCTGTCTTATGCAATGGTATGCCATGGCTTTACATATGAGGCTGGTTAGAGTTATGGTTTATTAGTTACCAGAGTCGGTGGATGGCCCTGTCTTATGCATGGGTATGCCATGGCTTTACATATGAGGTTGGTTAGAGTTATGGTTTATTAGTTACCAGAGTCGGTGGATGGCCCTGTCTTATGCATGGGTATGCCATGGCTTTACATATCAGGCTGGTTAGAGTTATGGTTCATTAGTTACCAGAGTCGGTGGATGGCCCTGTTGTATGCATGGGTATGCCATGGCTTTACATATGAGGCTGCTTAGAGTTATGGTGTATTAGTTACCAGAGTCGGTGGATGGCCCTGTCTTATTCATGGGTATGCCATGGCTTTACATATGAGGCTGGTTAGAGTTATGGTTCATTAGTTACCAGAGTCAGTGGATGGCCCTGTCTTATGCATGGGTATGCCATGGCTTTACATATGAGGCTGGTTAGAGTTATGGTTTATTAGTTACCAGAGTCGGTGGATGGCCCTGTCTTATGCATGAGTATGCCATGGCTTTACATATGAGGCTGGTTAGAGTTATGGTTTATTAGTTACCAGAGTCGGTGGATGGCCCTGTCTTATGCATGGGTATGCCATGGCTTTACATATGAGGCTGGTTAGAGTTATGGTTTATTAGTTACCAGAGTCGGTGGATGGCCCTGTCTTATGCATGGGTATGCCATGGCTTTACATATGAGGCTGGTTAGAGTTATGGTTTATTAGTTACCAGAGTGGGTGGATGGCCCTGTCTTATGCATGGGTATGCCATGGCTTTACATATGAGGCTGGTTAGAGTTATGGTTTATTAGTTACCAGAGTCGGTGGATGGCCCTGTCTTATGCATGGGTATGCCATAGCTTTACATATGAGGCTGGTTAGAGTTTTGGTTCATTAGTTACCAGAGTCAGTGGATGGCCCTGTCTTATGCATGGATATGCCATGGCTTTACATATGAGGCTGGTTAGAGTTATGGTTTATTAGTTACCAGAGTCGGTGGATGGCCCTGTGTTATGCATGGGTATGCCATGGCTTTACATATGAGGTTGGTTAGAGTTATGGTTCATTAGTTACAGAGTCGGTGGATGGCCCTGTCATATGCATGGGTATGCCATGGCTTTACATATGAGGCTGGTTAGAGTTATGGTTTATTAGTTACCAGAGTCGGTGGATGGCCCTGTCTTATGGATGGGTATGCCATGGCTTTACATATGAGGCTGGTTAGAGTTATGGTTTATTAGTTACCAGAGTCGGTGGATGGCCCTGTCTTATGCATGGGTATGCCATGGCTTTACATATGAGGCTGGTTAGAGTTATGGTTTATTAGTTACCAGAGTCGGTGGATGGCCCTGTCTTATGCGTGGGTATGCCATGGCTTTACATATGAGGCTGGTTAGAGTTATGGTTCATTAGTTACCAGAGTCGGTGGATGGCCCTGTCTTATGCATGGGTATGCCATGGCTTTACATATGAGGCTGGTTAGAGTTATGGTTTATTAGTTACCAGAGTCGGTGGATGGCCCTGTCTTATGCATGGGTATGCCATAGCTTTACATATGAGGCTGGTTAGAGTTTTGGTTCATTAGTTACCAGAGTCAGTGGATGGCCCTGTCTTATGCATGGATATGCCATGGCTTTACATATGAGGCTGGTTAGAGTTATGGTTTATTAGTTACCAGAGTCGGTGGATGGCCCTGTGTTATGCATGGGTATGCCATGGCTTTACATATGAGGTTGGTTAGAGTTATGGTTCATTAGTTACAGAGTCGGTGGATGGCCCTGTCATATGCATGGGTATGCCATGGCTTTACATATGAGGCTGGTTAGAGTTATGGTTTATTAGTTACCAGAGTCGGTGGATGGCCCTGTCTTATGGATGGGTATGCCATGGCTTTACATATGAGGCTGGTTAGAGTTATGGTTTATTAGTTACCAGAGTCGGTGGATGGCCCTATCTTATGCATGGGTATGCCATGGCTTTACATATGAGGCTGGTTAGAGTTATGGTTTATTAGTTACCCGAGTCGGTGGATGGCCCTGTCTTATGCATGGGTATGCCATGGCTTTACATATGAGCCTGGTTAGAGTTATGGTTCATTAGTTACCTGAGTCGGTGGATGGCCCTGTCTTATGCATGGGTATGCCATGGCTTTACACATGAGGCTGGTTAGAGTTATGGTTCATTAGTTACAGAGTCGGTGGATGGCCCTGTCATATGCATGGGTATGCCATGGCTTTACATATGAGGCTGGTTAGAGTTATGGTTTATTAGTTACCAGAGTTGGTGGATGGCCCTGTCTTATGCATGGGTATGCCATGGCTTTACATATGAGGCTGGTTAGAGTTATGGTTTATTAGTTACCAGAGTTGGTGGATGGCCCTATCTTATGCATGGGTATGCCATGGCTTTACATATGAGGCTGGTTAGAGTTATGGTTTATTAGTTACCAGAGTCTGTGGATGGCCCTGTCTTATGCATGGGTATGCCATGGCTTTACATATGAGGCTGGTTAGAGTTATGGTTCATTAGTTACCAGAGTCGGTGGATGGCCCTGTCTTATGCATGGGTATGCCATGGCTTTACATATGAGGCTGGTTAGAGTTATGGTTTATTAGTTACCAGAGTCAGTGGATGGCCCTGTCTTATGCATGGGTATGCCATGGCTTTACATATGAGGCTGGTTAGAGTTATGGTTTATTAGTTATCAGAGTCGGTGGATGGCCCTGTCTTATCCATGGGTATGCCATGGCTTTACATATGAGGCTGGTTAGAGTTATGGTTTTTTAGTTACCAGAGTCGGTGGATGGCCCTGTCTTATGCATGGGTATGCCATGGATTTACTTATGAGGCTGGCTAGAGTTATGGTTTATTAGTTACCAGAGTCGGTGGATGGCCCTGTCTTATGCATGGGTATGCCATGGCTTTACATATGAGGCTGGTTAGAGTTATGGTTTATTAGTTACCATAGTCGGTGGATGGCCCTGTCTTATGCATGGGTATGCCATGGCTTTACATATGAGGCTGGTTAGAGTTATGGTTCATTAGTTACCAGAGTCGGTGGATGGCCCTCTCTTATGCATGGGTATGCCATGGCTTTACATATGAGGCTGGTTAGAGTTATGGTTCATTAGTTACCAGAGTCAGTGGATGGCCCTGTCTTATGCATGGGTATGCCTTGGCTTTACATATGAGGCTGGTTAGAGTTATGGTTTATTAGTTACCAGAGTCGGTGGATGGCCCTGTCTTACGCATGGGTATGCCATGGCTTTACGTATGAGGCTGGTTAGAGTTATGGTTCATTAGTTACCAGAGTCGGTGGATGGCCCTGTCATATGCATGGGTATGCTATGGCTTTACATATGAGGCTGGTTAGAGTTATGGTTTATTAGTTACCGGAGTCGGTGGGTGGCCCTGTCTTATGCATGGGTATGCCATGGCTTTACATATGAGGCTGGTTAGAGTTATGGTTCATTAGTTACCAGAGTCGGTGGATGGCCCTGTCTTATGCATGGGTATGCCATGGCTTTACATATCAGGCTGGTTAGAGTTATGGTTTATTAGTTACCAGAGTCGGTGGATGGCCCTGTCTTATGCACGGGTATGTCATGGCTTTACATATGAGGCTGGTTAGAGTTATGGTTCATTAGTTACCAGAGTCGGTGCATGGCCCTGTCTTATGCACAGGTATGCCATGGCTTTACATATGAGGCTGATTAGAGTTATGGTTTATTAGTTACCAGAGTCGGTGGATGGCCCTGTCTTATGCATGGGTATGCCATGGCTTTACATATGAGGCTGGTTAGAGTTATGGTTCATTAGTTACCAGAGTCGGAGGATGGCCCTGTCTTATGCATGGGTATGCCATGGCTTTACATATGAGGCTGGTTAGAGTTATGGTTTATTAGTTACCAGAGTCGGTGGATGGCCCTGTCTTATGCATGGGTATGCCATGGCTTTACATATGAGGCTGGTTAGAGTTATGGTTCATTAGTTACCAGAGTCAATGGATGGCCTGTCTTATGCATGGGTATGCCATGGCTTTACATATGAGGCTGATTAGAGTTATGGTTTATTAGTTACCAGAGTCGGTGGATGGCCCTGTCTTATGCATGGGAATGTCATGGCTTTACATATGAGGCTGGTTAGAGTTATGGTTTATTAGTTACCAGAGTCGGTGGATGGCCCTGTCTTATGCATGGGTATGCCATGGCTTTACATATGAGGCTGGTTAGAGTTATGGTTTATTAATTACCAGAGTCAGTGGATGGCCCTGTCTTATGCATGGGAATGTCATGGCTTTACATATGAGGCTGGTTAGAGTTATGGTTTATTAGTTACCAGAGTCGGTGGATAGCCCTGTCTTATGCATGGGTATGCCATGGCTTTACATATCTGGCTGGTTAGAGTTATGGTTTATTAGTTACCAGAGTCGGTGCATGGCCCTGTCTTATGCATGTGTATGCCATGGCTTTACATATGAGACTGGTTAGAGTTATGGTTTATTAGTTACCAGAGTCGGTGGATGGCCCTGTCTTATGCATGGGTATGCCATGGCTTTACATATGAGGCTGGTTAGAGTTTTGGTTTATTAGTTTCCAGAGTCGGTGGATGGCCCTGTCTTATGCATAGGTATGCCATGGCTTTACATATGAGGCTGGTTAGATTTATGGTTTATTAGTTATCAGAGTCGGTGGATGGCCCTATCTTATGCATGGGTAGGCCATGGCTTTACATATGAGGCTGGTTAGAGTTATGGTTTATTAGTTACCAGAGTCGGTGGATGGCCCTGTCTTATGCATGGGTATGCCATGGCTTTACATATGAGGCTGGTTAGAGTTATGGTTTATTAGTTACCAGAGTCGGTGGATGGCCCTGTCTTATGCATGGGTATGCCATGGCTTTACATATGAGGCTGGTTAGAGTTATGGTTCATTAGTTACCAGAGTCGGTGGATGGCCCTGTCTTATGCACGGGTATGCCATGGCTTTACATATGAGGCTGGTTAGAGTTATGGTTTATTAGTTACCAGAGTCAGTGGATGGCCCTTTCTTATGCATGGGTATGCCATGGCTTTACATATGAGGCTGGTTAGAGTTATGCTTTATTAGTTACCAGAGTGGGTGGATGGCCCTGTCTTATGCATGGGTATGCCATGGCTTTACATATGAGGCTGGTTAGAGTTTTGGTTTATTAGTTACCAGAGTCAGTGGATGGCCCTGTCTTATGCATGGGTATGCCATGGATTTACATATGAGGCTGGTTATAGTTATGGTTCATTAGTTACCAGAGTCAGTGGATGGCCCTGTCTTATGCATGGGTATGCCATGGCTTTACATATGAGGCTTGTTAGAGTTATGGTTTATTAGTTACCAGAGTTGGTGGATGGCCCTGTCTTATGCATGGGTATGCCATGGCTTTACATATGAGGCTGGTTAGAGTTATGGTTCATTAGTTACCAGAGTCATTGGATGGCCCTGTCTTATGCATGGGTATGCCATGGCTTTACATATGAGGCTGGTTAGAGTTATGGTTTATTAGTTACCAGAGTCGGTGGATGGCCCTGTCCTATGCATGGGTATGCCATAGCTTTACATATGAGGCTGGTTAGAGTTATGGTTCTTTAGTTACCAGAGTTGGTGGATGGCCCTGTCTTATGCATGGGTATGCCATGGCTTTACATATGAGGCTGGTTAGAGTTATGGTTCATTAGTTACCAGAGTCGGTGGATGGCCCTGTCTTATGCATGGGTATGCAATGGCTTTACATATGAGGCTGGTTAGAGTTATGGTTCATTAGTTACCAGAGTCGGTGGATGGCCCTGTCTTATGCATGGGTATGCCATGGCTTTACATATGAGGCTGGTTAGAGTTATGGTTCATTAGTTACCAGAGTCGGTGGATGGCCCTGTTTTATGCATGGGTATGCCATGGCTTTACATATGAGGCTGGTTAGAGTTATGGTTTATTAGTTACCAGAGTTGGTGCATGGCCCTGTCTTATGCATGGGTATGCCATGGCTTTACATATGAGGCTGGTTAGAGCTATGGTTCATTAGTTACCAGAGTCGGTGGATGGCCCTGTCTTATGCATGGGTATGCCATGGCTTTACATATGAGGCTGGTTAGAGTTATGGTTTATTAGTTACCAGAGTCAGTGGATGGCCCTGTCTTATGCACGGGTATGCCATGGCTTTACATATGAGGCTGGTTAGAGTTATGGTTCATTAGTTACCAGAGTCGGTGGATGCCCCTGTCTTATGCATGGGTATGCCATGGCTTTACATATGAGGCTGATTAGAGTTATGGTTTATTAGTTACCAGAGTCAGTGGATGGCCCTGTCTTATGCATGGGTATGCCATGGCTTTACATATGAGGCTGGTTAGAGTTATGGTTTATTAGTTACCAGAGTCGGTGGAGGGCCCTGTCTTAGGCATGGGTATGCCATGGCTTTACATATGAGGCTGGTTAGAGTTATGGTTTATTAGTTACCAGAGTCAGTGGATGGCCCTGTCTTATGCATGGGTATTCCATGGCTTTACATATGAGGCTGGTTAGAGTTATGGTTTATTAGTTACCAGAGTCGGTGGATGGCCCTGTCTTATGCATGGGTATGCCATGGCTTTACATATGAGGCTGGTTAGAGTTATGGTTTATTAGTTACCAGAGTCAGTGGATGGCCCTGTCTTATGCATGGGTATGCCATGGCTTTACATATGAGGCTGGTTAGAGTTATGGTTCATTAGTTACCAGAGTCGGTGGATGGCCCTGTCTTATGCATGGGTATGCCATGGCTTTACATATGAGGCTGGTTAGAGTTATGGTTCATTAGTTACCAGAGTCAGTGGATGGCCCTGTCTTATGCATGGGTATGCCATGGCTTTACATATGAGGCTGGTTAGAGTTATGGTTTATTAGTTACCAGAGTTGGTGGATGGCCCTGTCTTATGCATGGGTATGCCATGGCTTTACATATGAGGCTGGTTAGAGTTATGGTTCATTAGTTACCAGAGTCGGTGGATGGCCCTGTCTTATGCATGGGTATGCCATGGCTTTACATATGAGGCTGGTTAGAGTTATGGTTCATTAGTTACCAGAGTCGGTTGATGGCCCTGTCTTATGCATGGGTATGCCATGGCTTTACATATGAGGCTGGTTAGAGTTATGGTTCATTAGTTACCAGAGTCGGTGGATGGCCCTGTCTTATGCATGGGTATGCCATGGCTTTACATATGAGGCTGGTTAGAGTTATGGTTTATTAGTTACCAGAGTCGGTGGTTGGCTCGTCTTATGCATGGGTATGCCATGGCTTTACATATGAGGCTGGTTAGAGTTATGGTTCATTAGTTACCAGAGTTGGTGGATGGCCCTGTCTTATGCATGGGTATGCCATGGCTTTACATATGAGGCTGGTTAGAGTTATGGTTTATTAGTTACCAGAGTCAGTGGATGGCCCTGTCTTATGCACGGGTATGCCATGGCTTTACATATGAGGCTGGTTAGAGTTATGGTTCATTAGTTACCAGAGTCGGTGGATGGCCCTGTCTTATGCATGGGTATGCCATGGCTTTACATATGAGGCTGATTAGAGTTATGGTTTATTAGTTACCAGAGTCGGTTGATGGCCCTGTCTTATGAATGGGTATGCCATGGCTTTACATATGAGGCTGGTTAGAGTTATGGTTTATTAGTTACCAGAGTCGGTGGATGGCCCTGTCTTATGCATGGGTATGCCATGGCTTTACATATGAGGCTTGTTAGAGTTATGGTTTATTAGTTACCAGAGTCGGTGGATGGCCCTGTCTTATGCATGGGTATGCCATGGCTTTACATATGAGGCTGGTTAGAGTTATGGTTCATTAGTTACCAGAATCGGTGGATGGCCCTGTCTTATACATGGGTACGGCTGTTGCTGTCCTTTATTGACTTGGTATGAAGCCCATTTGGAGGCTGAGCTTGAGCAGTGCTGTAAGGTGCATTGATTTCTGCTAGGGGCATGGATAAATCATGCTTCATGCTATGCAAGATACATTCAGAGATACTGTCAGAGTCAGTGCATGCAGTATTATTTTTTGTGTTTGATAGAGCTTTCAGGACTTGGTCCTGTGTGACAGCATATTACTTTCTGAAATTTCTTGTATGACATTCAAGGGTGAGAGGGGGTGAATTTGGATTTGAGTTTATCAGCCAGCAGGTTTGTTATATCTTCATCTTCAGTATACGTGGTGTCATTGACAAATTGCTCATCACACTGCTGTGTAGCAATTTTGAAACTACGGACATAGCTGAAGGAGGCCTTGTGGTTCTCCTTTGCCTTGCTGGCTATTTTACCTCAATTGGCCTTAGTGGTTTTACTTAGACTCCTGAGTTGCTTATTTAATTAATTATGGCATTTCTAACATATTCGGTGTTACACTTCTTATTTTTAGCTGCACTTTTCTTCCTTTTGTTATAAAGCTTATTAATACTGTAGTTCCCCCAGGAAGATGTTTCCATGCTGTTGCTATGTGCTGATATAAGTTAGCTGTGTATGTTTTGGCATAAGCAGTAAACATTTCTGGTTTTGGGGG
>NC_056729.1:1733470313-1733472813 GCF_019279795.1 Protopterus annectens | reverse complement strand
AGGACATTTGGAATGCCTTAGTGTAGAGGCCTAAGGTGCCATTTGCTTATAAACATGATTGAAAGTGCGTTATATATGTTAAGGAGGAATTTGTGCATTCAGTGTCCTGGTTCTTTTTGTGGATGTGCAGCCACCCCAGTGTATTACAGGAAAACTAGCAGTGCACCCAGTAAGTTACCTTCGTCTGTTGTTTAGATCTGCAGGTTGTGGCTTTGTGTAAGGGGTTGGGGATTGGGTAAAGGTTAAGGGGCTTGCCTCACAAATGCAAGGTACAAGGTTTGGCTCTTACCTTTGAGGGACATTGTCTGGCTTAACTGGCCCATGAAGGCGTTTAGACTACTATTTACTTTGCTAACTAGTTGTAGCCAGTAAGATGAAGGTAATAAAGATATTGCTGTGATCAGTAAGAGCACCATTTTCACTGTCGAAGCTCCTGACCCAGATTCACATATTCACAATAATTTTTATGCCTCACATTTCCAACCTAAACATTCAATGATTAATAATGTTGTCATTGTGAAAGATAACAAAATACAAATTATTATACCCTAGCATTTTTAGTATAAGGGATGCAGTCACAGTTGAATTAAAGGTAAGGGATTTGAGATGAAAGTCCCTGGGTGCCACTGAAAAAGGAGTACATTGCTACACATGGGAAGATATATTATGGTATAATTCTTATTTTGTCTCAGTGTAAAACAGCATCTTACTTTCTGTGTGTTAATGCAGTTTTCACAATGAATAGTTTTATTTTTGCTTTGTTTTTTCCTATTGAAAGTTCACTGTACTTCAAAATTCAACCAGAACTGTGCAACACATTTCAGACAAAAAACTCTAAATCTACTGTGCAATACTCTTGTGTATTCATGTGTGTCATGTAAATATTTATCACTTATTCATGTCTGTCATGTAAATATTTATCCCTTTTACAGTAACTTTGTACTTTTGAGAATTTGTGCTGCTGTTTCTAACGTAGGTTATGTGAGATGTCATCTCATGTTAGACAGCTGCAGATTTCTTCCCATAACAAACATAGCATCAGAGTTTCAAAACCAAGACAGAGGTAAGTGTGTGTGTGTGTGTGTGTGTGTGTGTGTGTGTGTGTGTGTGTGTGTGTGTGTGTGTGTGTGTGTTTGTGTACGTGCGCACATGTACACACGTGTATATATGTATGTACGTGTGTGTATGTCTGTGCGTCTGCGTATAGCCACATCTGTGTGCATGCATAAGTGTGTCTGAGTATCAGTGCATGCTTCTGTGTGTGTGCCCCTATGTTTGTGTGTGCATGTGCCTACACCTGTGTCTGTATCTGTGTATGTATGAACACATGCATGTATGTATGTATGTGTCTGTCTGTCTATTTTTATGCATGTGTTCATAGTAGCACATACCTGCTTGCTTAATGGTAATTTTGGATCACCAGAACATGTTACTGTTATATTCAAAACCTCTGAATGTCCATAAGAATAATATGCTCTTCAGCTTATAAAATGATAAAAACTTCATCACCCACAACCATTGTAACCTTACCTAGTACAGAGGCATTAATTGTGGAAAACTAAGTGTCTGATATTAAAGGAAACCAATAACAGCCTATGAGAATATAGTCAGCGGGAAAGCAGAGCTTCTTTTTATTGTGTAATAGTATTTTTATGTTCATAAGAGACGTCCCTGTACTCCTGATGTGAGTATACTCATCACAACCTAATTTAGGAAGTCCTGGTAAAGGTACATGCAGAAGACTAAGGCAATTGCAAGCTGATATAATTTGTTAAGCATGACAGTGAAATGGTCAGAATGGGATGTCTAGAGGTGAAGTTAAGGATTGCTTACAAAAATTTACAAAAAAATAGGATATATTTCCATGTTTTCATTAATAATACAAAAACTGTGTCATACTGTCGTGTTGTGAGTGGTGGACTCAAGCAGTGGGTGCTCGTAAAAATGACATTAAAATGTGGGAAATATGAAGACATTCTTAGACATTAATGTGTTTTGGTAAAGTAGTTATAACTATTACCTATATTTTCATAACTATTAATTTTGCAGAAGTGAGTGACGTACAGGTGAATACATGGTGCTTTTTATACAAAACATTAAGACACACACTTCTGACACTGCTACTTGCCATCACACACAAATGTTTTTGTCCAGTAATGTTTAGAAATACTGTGAAATTATTACACACATAATTTGCACAGATTTGACAATATCACAAAGCTGTAGTGTGTTCTCCCTCTTATCCTACAGCATTAGAAAGCTCTGGAACAGGTAAACAATTCCCTCACAATATCTTGGATCTATATTTCATACTTACAGAGATGTATCCCCTTGTTTGACCATAACACTAGTATTTGTCGGCAAACAGAATACAAATTTACTTATATAAATTTGAGTATAAAATGAGCATCTACAGACAGACCTGCAATACTAACATCAGTATATAGCTATCATATTTTACATTTTTTGTTTATCAAATAGTATCGTACAGGTTACTGAC